>NW_005842775.1:501758-549563 GCF_000455745.1 Alligator sinensis
TTTGTCTTTTGCAGCTTCAGTTCAAAAGCAACTCTTGTTCTATTTATTAAAAACATTAATTCATAACATGAAAATCTGTCATAATTCAAAGCAACTGATGCATAAGACCACCTCTCTAAATGTATTAATTTTAACCTTAAGTGTGTGAGCATCAGAGTGGAAGTGTTTATGAACAACATAATTCTATATGTAGTAGTGTAAGATAGCTACCTGTTCAACAGAACATCACAGTGCCAGTAGCCTCAAGGTTCTGCATTGATTTAGCTGATTTAGTTAAACAATAAATGTATAATGCTTTTGCCTATTAATTAACAATAAGCTTCCTAATACATCAGCTGTGGATAATTTTCAAGCAGTAAAAATGAAAATCTTACAGAAATATTTGGCTTTTGTGTTAAAACCCAACATCTCATTATCATACCATGGATTCACTCATGATGCACACTTTTTACAGCTTTAAAAAAATATATTTGCATAAAAGTGAATTAAATTATTTCCCTTCTTCCTAAAGAAAAGATAGATGCAAAAAACCGCTTGAATCTGATCGCACGCTGCTGTAAATGAGGAGTAATGTCACTGATGTCAGTTATGTTGCATCAGCATAAATTCAGTGAAAATCAGAGTAAGACTCATATTATACACATGTAAAACAAATGAGGTATCCAGCATCCAAACTTGTAGAAAAAAAAGTCTCTTTTAATTTGCACGTCAAGCTAACAGCCTCAAAAAGATTCTCCTCAAAACCCTTTGATCTTGTTATAACTTACAAAAATCCTGCAATCATCAGATCTCTTTTCCATACCCTGTGCACATTAATTAAATCACCTCTCAGTCTTCTTGTTGGTAAAACAGACTAGCTGGAACTGTTTAAGTCTCCCATCAAATAGTGTATTTTTTCAGACCCTAGATAATTTTTGTCTTCTTCTTTGAGCACCTTTCTTGAAACATGGACATGAAAATTGGACAAAGCATTGTGGTACCAGTTTTGGCAGAGGCATTATCAATTCCTTATTTCTACTGATATACTTTATTCTTTTTATACGTTTGGGAATCACATTTGCCATTTTAGCTACAGCTAAAATTTTAGCTAAAAAGATACCTGATTTGGTCTGAGAAGATTTACCTTCCATGAAATTATGTTAACTGATATCAATTATGATTTTACTTTCTAATTTTTGTGATAGAGTCCCAAACGAACTATTCCGTTATTTTGCCTAGGATTTATGTCAGGATACCCAGTCCATTAACCCCTCTGGGGATCATCCTGTTTACTATTGCTAAAAAAGTAGGATTATTTTGGCAGTCCTCCAACCTGGAGTTTGCCCAGGATTCCAATATTTTATAAAAATTAATATTAGTAATGCATAATGCTCCTGAGCTAATTCTCTTGAGATACAAGAGTGTAGGTTACCTGAGCCTGTTGATATGAAAATATTTAATTTTGGCAGATGCTGCTGCTTATCTTCTTTTGCTAAAGATGTTGAACTTTCTGTTCCACCCACAGCATCACATGCGATGTATACATCTTCCTGCTTCATTCAAAATACATCATTTATGATTTGACTATCCATATCTAGGAATGGACTTATACCTAGCCTAGGGATTTTTTTCCTGCTAATATGTTTTTAAAAATCTGTCTTATTGCATTGGTCATTAATATTTCATTGACTTTTTAAAAGTTCCCATTATCAGTTGTCTATATTTTTTAAACTTGTAATTTATAGCAATTGCCATTTATTTCCTTTTTCTTACTATTTATATACTGATCATGTTTTACTGCTGTTTCACATCTTTTAATCAGGATGGTAAACAGGTTTTTCCAAGTTTGTATAATCATGACTTTTTAGGTACCCAGTAGGATAACCTCAAACAACTTTGATTTGTATACAGTTTCTGTTAAATTTAGTGATGCCATGAATATATATGGATATTTGGGCTCCCTATAAACATGCTCAGGGGCAGCAGAAAGGGGGAGGAGTGGGGGGTGGGAGGGTGGTACCTTAATTAGAGTGGCTCCTGGACAGCCGCTGTAATTAAAACAGCTCACCATCACATATATTAAGCCCTACAGGACTTAAAAATGGCCATGGGGCATTCTATCTAAAACTCTTTCACCGGGATTTAGATAAAGCACCCCTGCAGTCAGTGTGAAATGTGCAGGGACTTAATACATGTGATGGTGTAGTGATGCTGAAGTGTTTTAACTAGAACACAGAACAGACTCTATTAATCAAGTCTGCTCTCATACTTTCTAATTAGCATGTAAACAAGCATGTCTATAGGCACCCGTGGAGAATGGCAATCTTACTGGGATTCACTCTTTGTTCAAATGACTGTGTTGGTAATTCAAGATAGTGTTTGATATAAAAGAGCAGCAGCAGGTTATTGCCCATTCTGTATTTCCCAAGAGCTTGGCTTTATAAACCTCAGATGAATCAATCATATCTATCTTGTATTGTAAGTACAACACACTTTACAGCTTTATTTGGTATATAACATCTTTCTTACAGACTACTCTAAAATAATTACATAGTGAATTAATACCATTATTAACTTAAGACGAAAATGATAGAAGAAACAAAAAAAAATTAAGAGAGATTGAGAAAAAAGAAAGAATACATCAAAAGTGACTTGAAAAGAGTAATATATAAAGAATTATATTATAAATATAGAATCAAAGTAAAAATGTTTTGCTTATTTATTAACTTTCATGGGGATTTTGACAAGATACCTAGACATTTTGATTAAGGTTTCCTGGAGGCTAATTTACAAATCTGTTACAACTTTTAACACACAATTGCAAAAATATAACTACCTTTTGACGCAGGCTTCTATCATATCAGTGGCCATAAGTTTAAGTCTTTGCTCTAAATGATGTGCAAATTCTGGTTCTGGCCAGTGTAGATCAAAAACAAACATCTGTAGTGCATCCAGTTTCCAAAAGAGATCTTCTGATGTAGCTGAACCATTGCTATAAAAAAACAAAAAACAAAATCCAGAATATATAAGAAGATATAATATACCTTCCCTGCCCCTCCGACCCCAAAAGGAGTAGTCATCAAAGCAGAGCCCTTCCTACATCTTTCCATTTCCATTTCTAATACACATCTCCCACAGGATAATGAGGGTCAATGCAAGAGTGTGAAAGTGATTGTGGAAGCCCTGTCCTTTTGATTGAATATTATTTCCCCTGGGATATTAAATAAACCCACCTTCATGTTGGGGTGGGGCTAGGGGAAAATATGAGCAATGGGAAGTAGCCCAAATTCAAAAGAGGCAAAGGTGCTAGCAGAAGCAGTTTCATTTAAAAAGGGATGTTCCCATTACAATGAAAGCTTTCCACTGAGGACACTGACAGATGTACAGGTTCCTGCTCTTAACTCATGGCCCTTCACAGAAAGCACCAAGATTTAGAGTGATCCCTTCCCCTCTCCAACCCAACATATGTTCACTGTTGAGTCAGGGGAGTGAGGGACTGAGCTCCACTTTGGAGCTGATCCAGGAGGAGCTGCCTGCCTGCAGCCCCTTTCCCCTAACCCTGCTACCCCCTCCCAGCTCTGGTGCTATCTGCAGGATGGGAGGGGGAAAAGGGAGGGAGAGGGAACTCTGGACTGGGTTTTACCCAGCCTGAGTTGGAGGGGGGCATATGGATTGGAGACCCTCCGAGGTGGGGGGCTCCAACCCATTTGCCCCCTGCCTCCAGCTCAGGTTGGGCAAAACCCAGCCTGGAGCTTCCTTCTCTTTGCTTCTGCCTCTCCTTTTGTGAAGACAGCACTGGGGGCAGAGCTGGCTGCATCAGCCCAGTCCCAATCGCACACTTGGACAGACAGAAGTTAATGAAGGCGCTCTGCTTTGGAGTGCCATCATCTGAACCCTCATTACATGACAGTTAATTTGTTGTGCAATCAGGCACTTTTAAAGTGCTCTGCAACTGTGCAGTTTTGTCAGGGCATAGCTGTAGAATGCTTTCGATTACACCAGTGGTTCTCAACCTTTTTTATACCAGGACCCACCTGTAAACTTCAATGGCTAGTCTCAAACCAGTGCCCCTCACTCCATCCCCACTGCCCCCTGTCCTCAGCTCCCCAGTATATGGGGCAGGGGTAGGTGTGTGGGGTGGTGGTGGGGGGGTGTCCCAAGCAGCCCCTTGCAATCTGGAACTCTGCCAGCCTGCAAGGGAAAAGCCACATTTTCCTACATTTTTCTCCTTTAAAAGAGAATGCATTTTTAAAGTTTGTTGATCCATTTTTAAAAGTTTGGTCATGACCCTTTCATATTTTCTTGCAACCTACTTTTGGGTCATGACCTATGGGTTGAAAAATGCTGGATTTCTTGACAAATGTCACTTCAGTCAGCACCCACAGATTTGCTTGCTTTCACAGCACAAGTGAGTAGATCAACCAAAGTAACAAAGATGCTTAAACGTAGTGTACTGGGAGGGTCACACACAGATGAATACTTTCTTTATGTCTGTGCTTTAACTTATACTGAACAACAGATCCCCAGAGGAAAAGCAACTTATATTACTGTCAATAATTTTTACAGAATGAGAGAATAAGAGGGAGGAGGTTTTAATAGACACCTCAAACTTAGAGGTACACTACACATCTGTAACTACAATGATAGCATTATAATATGCAGACCAAATCATTTCCTTCTGCCTAATGTTCTAGTATTTTAATAAAAGTTGACCTGTTGTACAAAGAGATTAACCTTCCATGGACTAACATTCCAGGTAACAAACATATCAACTTACTTAACAAGCATAAACAACAAAATCTGAGTTCACTAGCTTTGATGCAGCATTTTAATTTATGACTAACCATTTTCCTTCCTATATCTCATGACAAACGAGAATAATCATGAAGGGGCTGAGTGCCCTCAGCTCTCCTAAATGAATCAGTTGGGGTTAGGAGTGCTCAGGACTAAGCAAGATGAGATTCAAAGGAGTTAGAGATGGATAAAACCTACACTATACAGCCCTGTAATAATAACAATAATAATAATAATGACAGATTGTTACCTATCCAATAATTTTCTCCTATTGTGTTTTGTCCCATTTTAAAATACGCAAGTACTGAAGCTTTTACCACTTCACTTAAGAGGATATTGTGTAACCCAGTATCTTACCATTAGGGAGAGTGTCATGCTATTCTACACACATTTTCCTGCTTAATTCTGTTTAACAACTGTTGGTTATACCTCTCAACTAATCTCTGAAATCTACCAACAAAAATTAGAGATGATTAATTGGTTTATTAACGTTCCAGCACCATTCTCCATTTATGTAGTTTTGTAACTTGTTCTGATTACAATGTTTTGTGGAAGGGACTTTTTCCTGATATGGAACAAAAAGCACTAAGAGTGTTCAAATTAGGAAAAATCCCATAGTTGTTCAGTCATACTAGGGCAGAATTGCTCCTTTCATCGTAATGAATACCTGTCATAGCAGTGAGTTTGGTCCTTATATATGTTACATAAGCACAGTATTTTCTGCTAAAATGAGAGAGTCTGCTGGTATGGAAAGAGAATGAAAAAAGCATAAAAATTAAAATGTCACAGGATGGGGGAGGAGAAGCTAATATGGTTTTATATAAAATCTCAAAATATATTAATTTTGATGAGAGTATATGTCTTCTAGAAAGCAAAACACACTTGCTTAACAAATCTGATCATTACTTTCCACTATTAGATCTATTGGGATTTTAGCCATTTTAATTTTTGTTCTCTGTAGCCATATATTTTTGCTTAACAGGACTCCAAACTAAATGGAATCCTCTAAGACTCAGGAGGACTCATGTGTTCTCAATACTGTCAATGTATTCTTATGCACGTTCACTCCCTGGTGTCCACTTAAACTGGTTTCATTATACAGCCAAATAAGGTTTCACAATTATAATAATTGTAGTAATAGCCATTGGTTCATGAAATTTGTGAGAAACACTGTAATTAACTTCTCCTGTTTTTACATGATTTGGAGCCACTGTTCTTATTCATTTCACCATTCAGTATTGCCCAGTGACATTCAGACCTATTTTTATAAAGATATAGAATAATATATTATATGGATCAGAGAAAGGAAGACGTGACAACAGAATGAAATCACATGTTCCTCAACCACACATCTAGGTAGAAGTCTGTGATTTGATCGTTTTTAGTAATTCACTCTGGAGGATTTTGATTTTTTTTTTTTTTTATCTGACATACTAATGCTATTGGTTCAACAGTATATCTTTTATTTGAGCCTGATCCTGCTCTTTGGTCTGGATCTAGTAAAGCACTTGTGACTATTTAATTTTAAACATATAAAGCACATCATTTTAAGCACTGAACGGGGCTTTATGCTTTGTATAGTTCTCATTCTCCCTGTCTGTATCAGGTAATTATTAGGTTGTAATAGTATAAAAATGAAATGCACATTAGATTCATTTTATGTGTGTGTGTGTGTGTGTGTGTGTGTAGATAGACAGATACACACACACACACAAAATATAAGAAATTCTGATTTCATGCAAGTTATTTCAGTACAATGAACCAAATAATCTTGCCTAAACAGGAGAGTGAGCTAATATATGTATATATGTTATATATGTATGTATATAGATATATATCATGGTTGCATTAATGCAAATATTACCACTCCCATGTTTAAACTTAAGCACACACTGAAGTGTTCTACTGAGTTGGGACCTAAATACTCAGCATGTCATAGGACCGAGCCCTTTGAACAAAGACTGCATTTGCTATTTTCCATCATGTGCTTCTAATTATTCTGCTTAGCTTGCAGCCTCCTGATTTAACAAAATAATATTTGGATTTTAAATGTAATGGTACTCTCACCCAGCATCCTTTAGGGATCCCACTGTAACACTGTAGGCACCCCTCTCCCCATTTAATTCCTAATGCGAGTATCCTCAATGCTATGGAAAGCACTAATGCCTTCAATGAGCTACTTGTCTGAACAAGTCTTTGAAGAACTGAGCACTGCGCTTATCCTGCAGCAGGTACTGAGGTATGAACCTGCTACGTCTCTGGAATGGTGCTGTTTCATTTTCCTGCATTTATACATACAAACTCAACGTTGTTTGCCCTTTCCCTCCCCGCATTATTTTATGACCAGTTCTTATCCTTAGTTTATGCTATTTCTTCCCTTTCCTGAAGCATCCCAAGATTTAGAAGGGTGATTTTTGAATTTATTTGACTGTATTTTATAGGCTTATCATTGCACTATTATTCACCATCAGGAACACCTAGTTTAAGTCACATCGGCAGAAAGAATGCTTTGAAAAAAATGGAGGGTCAGATACTCAGCCGTAGCTCTATTGCCTTCATAATGCTTGGGCACAGCTAGGCCAAATGAGAATTCCTTCAGCAGATCACCACTGGTATAATGTTAGCAAGGCTGATTCTTATATCCTACTCTCTCCAGGTACAGAAAAAGCCCCTGCCGATCAAGGTATGTCTTCAGTCTTCCCTTTATGAGCTGGGCCCTCAGAGATCCTCTTTGATCTCTTTTCTTTGGTCCCATTCATGCACTTGGAATCTACAGGTGCCTGTGTTTTCTTTCTGTTCCCCTGTGTGAGCAAGTGGGGTATCCTAGTAGGGATTAGGAAGCCTGTGTTCCTGCCTTCCCATGCTTGATCTGGCAGGAAGTGGAGGGGAATTTGCTATGATAGGAAGGTCTGAGCATGCCTGCCTGCCCCTTATACATTTTTGGGGGGCCTTGTTCCTCTGTGTGGGGAACTGATAATAGGCATACTGGATGTGTACAACAAGCCCACAGTGCTGAGACTGGGGTCAGGAGTTGAGAACAGGCATGCTTCGTGCAATTACAAGCTCTCAAAGTCTGGCACTGGGGAGATGAGAGATGAGAACACCCACTGAGATGAATGGAGCAGTTCATCTCTCTCAGACCTATTGTTTCAGGCTGTATTCATCTTCATGGAGCATTCTCATTCAGTTGGGAACATCATGTTGCTTGTTGAGAGCATCACATTGAGATGAATGGGGAACTTCACACAGATCTGAAAACCTCTTTCTGTTTAAAGGTCAGTTCTTTGAAGGCCCAGTCCACATTACAAAGTTGTATCGACAGAACTCCAGTTTTGCCAGCAAAACTTTGAGCATCCAAAGCTCCTCTGCAGCAGCAGCAGAACCCTTGCATCACAGCCAGAGTTCTGCTCAACTGCTCAGGCTAATTCTTCCACCAGACAATACAGGTGGAATGACTATCACAATGAATACATTTGAAGCACCTGCAGATCATTTGAATTGATTATTTGCCAGCCTGGGGGTAGAGTTAAGCTTGTACAGGTATGTATCTCTGTTTCCTGGTTTACAGAAGTTTGAGTCTGAAGAACTTTAACTCTTCCTTGCTTGGTTTTCTAAAGTCTGAATTTTGCTGAACTTGGCATTCTGAAAGGGTATGAGGTAATGCTGAATTAAAGTATACCAAGGGTAACAAAGAATTTTGTCATTCAAAATATGATATATTGCATATATAATGGAATAATATTTACAAACACAAACATTCATCTCTTCAAAACTGCCTGAAGTCCAGCTTAAATGTAAGGTTTAACATTTGTAGTAGAATAAGATTCAAATCTAAAAGAGGATAAAAATGCATTTTAGACTAATGGATCTTAATTAACAAGAAGACTGTAAGAAGAAATCCAACCTGACTAATTAAAACCTTTACTCTGCCTTCCCCTAAATACACTGTCCCAGCTCTCTTGTCCTTCCAGTATGTTTTCCTCAGCCAAATCTGACAATAAAACACCATGCTCCACTTGTCTAGCCAAGGTGTCCTCGGCGTTAACTACTCATGGGACCAATCAAGCAAAACACTGAATACTACACACAACACTTTAGTCTCTTAATATCTCCCCAACCTTAACATGCAATGCCCCAAATGTACCATTAAACAAAAGGATCAGCAAAAACAACTGAAAACACAGTAATGATCATCTTGTGCCAGTGTTATGTAAGGGAAGAGTACACATGTAGTTTCTTTCTGTAGACTGAAGGAAGCAAGGGAGCGGGGGGGAAAACAAAAGAAACTTACCGATGAAAATAGCAACAGAACATCTACAGAGAATCATTTAACATAATCTGCACACAATATTTTGCAGCATATTTAAAAAGGTAAAGGACAAAAGAGTAAGTGTAAACTGTGTCAGAGAGGTAAATCCATTTTAGTATCTATGACCGCAATTCATCAAAGCACATAAAGAGATGCTTAACCATAACTATATTCTTAAGCCCATACCTATTCAGCAAAGCTCTTAGGTGAGAACTCAACATATTGTTGAACAGGAATGGATTTAAACACTTGCTGTAAAGCTTTGTTGAATTGGTGCCTATAAAGCTTTACTTTGGAGTCATAGCTGTTAGTAATAAACGTTAGCCTTTGAAAAATGTCTACTTACTTCACAAACAAAAGACCATATTCAATAACAGAAATAGGCTGATGATTTGGCATTCTTACAAAATATTAAAAGTTACTCAGTGGATTCATAAAGTATCATTTCTCAATGTGGTTGTATCCACTAAAAATGATTGACTGCAAACCCCCCAACCCTCCCCCCAGAAAATAAAGAGCTTTTGTAGTAACTTTAAAGAAATTATTCCTGAAATATTATTTGAATTCCATAGTATTTTGGTGCCCATTGTTTACCGTTTTGCATGCAGAAACTGATTTTTGTGTGTACCACAAGCAGATGGAAAGATAAATATGAATACCTAGTTTCTGAAAGAAAAGTACTTTCCAGCTTGGCTAATGTCCTAGCCAACAGTGCTTTCTCTAGAATGTTTAGTGGCATCAGACACACATGACAAAAATCCTACAGGTTGAAACATGAATGTAGACGCCACTTGGAACAAAATATTATTTCTTATAAACTGCTCCTTTGAAAAACATGATTAGTCACTTATCTTGCAAATGAGCATTCTGAATAACTCATAGACTTCAAGAAGACTGCTCCACAAGGGGGCTAGAGACAGTAGCCAGCAGGCAGTTGTGTAGGCAGCACTGGAAATATACTGAACAAGGTGAGCAAGATGCCTCAAGTGAACTTGCACAATACATGTTCATTACAGCTCCTCTCACTAGAAACAGCCTGAGAGTTACTGCCTGTGAGCACTTGCTGACTGTAGCACAAGTACTAGTTGAATGCAAAGCTGGATTTTTCCTTTAAGAACTTGGTGTGAGATTTGGCATGCCACTCATACTCTTGTATACCACAATGGCATTTTTCCTGCAAGGATTTTTCTTTCATATCCTCTTCAAATACTTACAGGTCAATGCAGTAGATGACAATTTGACCTCCTCCATTGGCAATTTTTTTAGTAACAAATTCCCTCTCCCTCCTTCATATCAAAAAATTGCCCGCAGGACACCAACAGCAAGGACAAACATTCATTTAAAGTGGTTTCAAAAGAGGAGGGGGAGCTGCTGTAACAATAACAATTACCTGTGCAGGAGCTTATGACTTTAACCCTGCTTCAGCCAGAGTTAAATTACAGCTGTTTAGCTCACTTGTATTAGGATTAGCCATGCACATGTAACAGTTAGAGCATAACATCTGTGGTTCATTCTTGTGGGCAGCATCCTTCCCTTTTTGAAACCACTCAAAATGAATGGTTGTCTATGCCTTCAGACCTGGCATGTGTCGTCCTCTGCCACACTTCAAGTTTCTTTTCCAAAAACTGGTAGGCTTTAGAGGTTTTCAAATAAAAGTTTGGGAGAATGTTTTAATCTAGGCAAAAACAACATGTTTTTCCCTAGGTTCATTCTCAGAAATAGTTAAACAGTTCTGGCTAAATCTAAAGGGGAAAAAGATCAGCATGAAGCAGATGCCTGGAGTGGAAATTTTCATCCCAAATGGTTAAAATGAGGCAGAGGTGGATGCATCTACTTGTGCTATTAAAGCGACAAAATTAACTTTGGCCCGGTTTGTGCCAGAGTCAACTGTTTCCAGGTGCTCTGTCTACATGTGCACCTGGGACTGCAGCACTTTATGCTAGGGTGGAGCAATCCCAGGCTGGCATGAGGCCGGGGTGGGGGATGGTCAGCTCTGGGTGGCAGTGTCGGGCAGTGGAGGGGCTGGCATGGGCACAAGGGTGCAGGGTTAGGTGGCAGGCAGTCCCTGAACTTTAGTACCCTCGTGCCCCAGCCAAATCCTGTCACTATATACATGTGTTTCAGCACAAATAATTACTCTGTCATATGGCAGAGTTAATTAATTTACTGCACCCTAATACTGGTAAACATGTAGACTGTTACGCTTTGCTGCAGACCTAATTGATCAACTCTGCAGTAAAGTGCACATGTAGATCTATCCAGTACAAGTAAATGAAAACAGATTTTATAATGGACGTGCTGGAACCCAGTCACTGTTACAACTGCTGCCTACAGTAGTGTTCTATATTAGTAGATATCTCAGTTTTAGGAATTACTATAAGATAGTTATTGATTAAACCTTTCCACAGCATTCATGTGTAACATGTACTTTAACATTCATTTTTACTGGGCAAAATTACTAGGATGCAGGTGGTTAGAAGACTGAACCTAAAAACATATGAGTCTCACCATGGAATAAGAAATAGAGGATACTGTAGGAGGGGAATAACTAGCTAGAAAGGGTTTTTTGAATGGCAAATCATCAGGGAGTTGCAATTCAGAGCTGGAGTAATGATTTATAAAGGCAAAAATATACAGATGGAAATGCGTTAGTATTATAGTCAAAACAAAGAATGTTAAGGCCCAAGGATGAGAAGAAAAAAGGTTGACAATTTCTGAGTGCAGCCAGTTAGAACAATTTCCATAATACCTAATGAACAAGTGCCAGAAGTCTGGAGACATATTTCTCAATATACTGGCTATATGACTCTTAGCACAAACACCAAACTGCTCATATCTGCTTGTAAGAAAATGTTCAAGTTAATGCAAGTTAAATTCTAAATAATTATGTTTGCTTTAAAAAATATGGTCAAATTATTTTTCATAATTAAGATGGTTTTCTATCATTTTTCCTATTAATCCACCTCTTTGGAAATCTGTAACCGAAACATTTCTTCACATTATAGAAAAGTAGGGCTGAAAGGGACCCGCAGAGCTCACCTAGGCAGGATCATCCATACTATCCCATACAAATCCTTGTCTAACCTATTAGTAAAGCTATGCAATCAACTTGGTCACACAACTACAAAGCATAGATAGCACCCTAACTTGCCACAACGGGGGGTTATTGTCCTGCTGCTGAAAGCTTTTAAATTGTGCTTGAGAGATCCAAGGAAGAGGGCCAGGCCCCATGCTACAGAGGCAGGCAACTCCCCACCTTGCTCCCCCCGCCATTCTGACCATAGGGTAAAATTCCTTCCTTATCCCTAGTGTAGCAATTGGTCTGACCCTAAGCAGAGGGGTGAGACCCTTTTACAAGGAACCTCCAGGGTTAAGTCTCAGATGCAGAAGTACTGGTACACCCCACTCAAAATCCCCAATCCCCAATGCTTCTGAGGAAGGTGAACTATGTTCATCGCCCCCCTGCCCCCTCATTCTGCCCACACACGTAGCAACAGGAGTGGGGAAAGCCTTTCCAGCCCCATGTGGCAACCAGCAAAGCTGAGAAGTAAGGGAAATATTAAACACCCTCCACTCTTCTCTGCAACCTGGGGACAACAAACACAAGTCCACACATCAAACTATCTTACTGGACTGTCAGAGCTCCCCTTTCTGTATCACCTCCATAAACTTATCCCAGCTCCTTTAACTTTCTCTTATAACTAAGTCATGTATGCTCTATCCCTCTACCTTCCCCAACATACACAAACAGAAGCTACGGTATAGTACTGTGGAAGTAGACAGGTGGCATATGGGCTGTCAGCTCCATTTTTGTTATATAGAGAATGTAGAAACATTATGGTGATGGAAAAAATATGTATTTTTTTAAACAACATGAAAATTCATATAGTTCAAATGCTGCGTCCGTTAAAACTTCATCATTTTCCTTTAGAACTGAAACTTTAAACATCTAACAGAAATCTTCCAATTGGTTGGTCAAACGGTTTTCCAAAATATTTTGTATATACAGTGACTTAATCACACCCATACAGAAACATTAAGAGCTACTTAATTTTACAAAAACATGATTTAAGAACGATTAACTCAAGTGTCTCTCCACTGCTGATTAATTAAGAGGAGCAATTATGTCGTTTAGGGTGTTAACTGCTAATTACACCATAAAAGACCTTTGTCAAGTTGATTTTAAGTGAGATATTAAGTATAACACTGCTGCAATTTTATACACTAAAAACACAACTCACAGACATTCCATGCTTGCTCACAGCTGAACAACTATAATATTCAACTAAGTGATCATAAACACCATGCAATCGAAATTTAACTGTACAGAACATTAGCAAGGCCATGCAGAGCTGACATACGGTCAGAAAATTAGTGAAGAATACACACGTGGAATCATATAAAGAAGCCATCCAAGTTGGTGTAGAAAAGCTAGGAATCTGTGGAAGATTAAGAGGCAAACTTGGAACTTTTGGAAGAGCTACATTGGGAAGACTGTTGGTGATGCTCCTGTGAAGAAAACAATGTAGGAACACAATAAAAATAGAATTTTTAGGACAACAGGGGAGCAAAACCAGATCAGACAGAAAGATAAAGCCATGTGGGTTAGACCTTCAAGGAAACACTTACTTGACAGGTTGCCACGATTCTTGTTCAAGACCTCTGTGAATGGACTGAGCGATAGATGATTCCATGAGATCAATGTAGCGGATGACCAGGGGAACAAAAATTTCTTGCAAGTGCTTGTGAAACTTTCCATTGCACAAAAATACTTTAAAAAACAAACAGAAATAGTCCTCATTTATTCATCAAGCTGTGATCCATTCAGTTAATATAGCAAAAATAATTTCCTAAAACATTCCAGTACATAAATAGTTCTAAGGGCAGTGATAGATAGCATGACCCCTTCTCTGCAATGGACTTACTATCAGACTCTTTGCTTATAAATAACTAACTGAATGCACTAGGCAAGTACAGAATTGGGCCATGATTAAACAAAGCATTTAAGCATGTGCTTAAATTTCACTATTATAATACTCAGACCTATACATCAGAGCATTCTTACCTTTAAGAAAATGCTTAACAGTTTCACTGAATTGGGGCTTAGTAATTAGCTTGCTCTAGCAGAATATTTAGATACTAGTTTAATGACCAAAACAATGCAAGATATATATCCTACTAGTCATGAAGAAATATCCAATCATTACTCTTTAATTATCTTACATAAACGTCCAAAAGCCACAATCAAGAATAGCTCTGTACAAATAGACAGATCCTGCAAACACAACTGTGGCTAATGTCTGAGAGAGGATGGTATCTATGAATATCATGCACACAGCTTGACTTGAAGAATATTTTTAATGGTTCAAAAACTGCATCAAAATACAACCTCCTCTACTCCAGTACAAAAAAGTGGCTTTTCTTTCTTTGTCTCTTATTTTTATGTTTTTTATTTGTGAGTATGTTCTTTCTCCTTCTATATGGAGTATCCCCAAGTATTCCCTTATCTAGAATCACAGCATTAGCACCTTTCAAATGTTTACATTAATATATATTATATATATACAAAAACCAATCAGCACAGACCACAGACCCCCTCCCTCCATTGTCTTTATTCCTGGGAAAGGCTTAAGCCATGCAGTGTATCTGGAAGACATGGAAACTGTTCGGGAAACATTTTCACTGTCCTAGGGCCCTTCTACACATACAGGTAAAGGTGCAATGGGATCTAATGAGCAATCCACACGATCCCAGGTTCCCCCTGCATCTGCTCCCATGCAGTTGATGGGACTCAGCAGGTTTGTAGAGGGATAGGGCTCATAGCAGGGGCAGTGGGGAGAACGCTGCAAGTCCTGCATCTTATGAGGCTAGCGGCGGCAGCAGCAGCTGCAGAGTGGCAGCAACGGCAGCGTTCTCCCTGCTGGCCCTCCTATGATCTCTGCAGCCAACAAAGCTGCTCCCACTGCCCTGAGGAGGCTTGCAGGGGGGGGAGGCAGTGTTCTCCCTGCTGCAAGTCCCATAGCTGACAACACTGCCACCACTGTGAACCTTGTCAAATGTGGGGCTGGCAGTGGGTGGTGCACCCCCATGGCTGGGAGCCCCTCAATTGATGGGGCTCCCAGCCACAGGGGAGCACTTGGTCACACATTCAATTAATGGCATGATTAGAACAAGCTACCAAGTTGCACATTTTTGTGGAACAACTATGTAGGTTATTGCTTGTTTTATCATGCAATTAATTGGCTGAACATGTAGGTGAGTCACAATTTAAGACATGATTAACAGGTATAGAGAAGGCCCTAGTTTCATCCACTGATGTCAGTAACACCAGGGACTGCTGAGGGTTTAGGCATAATATTGTTATAACAAAATAATTATCTGAAGCCAAGAATTATTTTCATTAGAAAGAGATGCTATTAACCACCCTTGTATTCACCTTTTTGCAAAGCGATATGAAAAGTTTTAATAAGGTTATTTTGCCATAAGTATTTGTACATTAAGCATTTCTTTTTTTAATAGGACTTTAAAAAAGAGCGGCAGCTTTTTGTTTTAATATCTTGTAAAATTAGCAAAATAGTAGTCAATAATATTATGGAATAAAGGGATTGATCCTTAGCACAAAGGTGTGTACATACATAGAAATTCAGTGTTCCAAGCCCAAGGACCACCCCAGCAAAGACTTGAATACCCCTAGCCTAAGAGACAAGGAGAAGAGGAGTATCAGCTTATGATTAGAAAGGAGGCAGTTTCAAACCCTACACTGTTAAGAACTTAAAGCTGGCACTGTCAAGTTTTTCTGAAGTCAACATGTCACTTTACAGGCAGTCACTGAAGACAATGCAGGACTGGCATACTATAATCACAGGTGCTTGAAGAGGTGAGCAAGCATGCTATTGCTTTCTGAACAAGCTGTAGAGATGCCCTACTGTAAGCTCTGCTCAGAGGGAATTACAATAATAAAGTCTCATGGGCAGGAGGGCATGTGTTACTATTGAGAAGCCAGAATGGAATTAAAAAGGGGCACAACCAGTAAAAATTGAACAACTGAAAAAAATGGTCATACTATGCTGATATTCAGCTTTGCAAGGAAAGGAAATTGTCTAAAATAATGCCACAAATTTTAACTTGCCTCTACCACCATACAAATCTTATCTAGAAGGGTGATACAGGTTGTAGCCAAATTGGTCCGCAGGCAAAAGGAATTGGAACTCTTGGCAGAGGTGATATCTTTTATTAGACCATCTAGATATTTGCAAAAAAAAAAAAAAATCTTTATTTGCAAGCTTTTGGGCGCACACACCCTTCTTCAGGCATAGGAGAATGCAAAGATTGTAAAATTTCTCCTAGGAAAATTTCTCCTAGGAGAAATTTTACAATCTTTGCATTCTCCTATGCTTGAATGTGCCCACCTTTTTTCTCTTCAAGTAGAGGCTGACCCATGACAGATCTCAATGCTCAGTTGAGCATGGAGCAGCTCTATGGTTCAGGACACAGCAATAACCTACCCAATCAGTGGTACTGGGCTGGTGACAGCATTGGGTCCTGGACCTAGCAACCCTACCTGATCCCCAAAGATAGATGTGGGGGTGCCATGAGCCCAATATCAGCGAGCATCTCCCTAATCTCAGGATCACTCTGCTCTGGACCTTTAAAAGTGGGCATGTTGGAAGCCCTAACTGCACATTTGTTTTCTTTAAAGTTTCCAGGTCATTCATGAAAGCAGCACCTAGGGAGCTGGGAGCTCCTTGCTCCCTAGCTGCAAGCATTGCTTCATGGTGTGGGGTATGTGCAGCTGGGGAGTCAGGAGTTCCTAGTTCTGTGTCCCAGATCATGTTTTCCTCAAGCAGAGAGCTTTAAAGAGTGCACTGAAAGCATATTTGAATCAATAGACTTTTCTATGTAAATGTACACCTTTTTCATACAGATGTCCTTATGCCAATGTGAATTCCACTCACAGTCACACAGACCATTGTACATTATCAATAACTCTTTTTGAAAAAAACAAGCCTGAGATACTGGCGTTTGAGCTTTCTCCATCCTACCAAATTGTGTAGCAAGAACATTCCATTATGTGAGGCAGATTTTTATCCAAATGATTCCTTTAAACAACAGCAGCCATGATAGCAAGACATTTCAAGAGGTAAGCCCTCAACACATTGCCTTTTCTAAGTTAGCTGCTGTCACACTGTCAATTGGTGTACTAAGGTTTAGTCAGAGCAGCTTTACAAATGTTTTTACTGAGCAACACTTTATGGAGAGTACTTGCTTTCCTAGAGGCCATCTGAATTAACCTTATAACATACTAATCTGGGAAAGTGCCTGTGTCACAAAGCAGTGCAGCAATAATGCCAAGCAACTGCACAGTGAGTGATGCCAGAAAGAAGAGCGATGCAGCTGAAAGTAAATGAAGCATCAGAGCAGAGAGGGTCCTGGGGAAGGAAAGTCACTGAAAGATAAGATATAAGTTATTTCAATTTTACAAATGCCCATGCCCCAACATTTACTTCAGTTTGAGGCACGCAACCTTTGGTAGCAGAGGCTATCCCTCACATCATCCTACATCAAGAGAGATTCATTCAAGGATTTCTTAATGCACTAAACTCAAAAATGTGGATCACCTGTATAAGTAGCAGCAGAAAATAAACTGCATCCTATAGCAACTCTTCTGTCTAATATGACTCATTATTGATGTGGATGGAAAAATAAGATGGACATAACAAACTAAAGCAAAGCACAACATCTGCTAAGATCCTCAGGTACTCTAAAAACTTCAAATGCAGAGATATGGCGTGCAGTGAAATCCTCAGTGTGATCCTGACAATGTATATGCGGGACAATGACAGGTAACCATGCATATGATAGCAATGAAGATTCAAGCATACTCTTACAGTATGACTGGAATAAGCAGAAAGAGGGAGAAATTTATAAAACATGTGCTAAATCTGGGCTTAAACAGGAAAAATTCTTCCAATGACACTTTATGTGGAATCATAGAAAGAAAAAAAAGGACACAGGGTACTATAAATGAAGATGGAAAAACATTTTTCTCCTTTGCCAGAGCATGCAGGCCATGAGACAATATAAAACTGAAGCAAAGTAGATTTAGATCAAATCTCAGGAAAAGAATTCCTAATTGTAATAATAGCAGGGCAATAGAACAAGCTACCTAGGATTGCAGTGGAATCTCCTTCACTGGAGATTTTAAAGAAGAGACTTTATAGGCATCTATCTCAGATAGGTTTGGGCTAAGTGAATCCTGCATCTGCTCAGGACATTGGACTAGATGACTTGAGGTTCCTTCCAACCCTGTGATTCTTTATGTAGAACCAATAGAATCTAGTAGTTTATTAAGACATTGTGTTACAGACTCAAGTGCAGACATGAAAAGCACATTTTTGAAATCTTTCCATTTTGTTTAATTTAATTTATCAGACCTCTGAAAGACATCTGTGAAATATGCACCTCTCTCCAAACAAAATGTCAACCTTCTTCTTCCATCTTTTGCTACTTTGTGGTCTTAAAAAAAAAAAGGTAAAATACATGCGTCCAATCAACTCTCTTCTTTTTTGTAAATACTATTTTAGCTCAAGTTTAAAAATACAGAAAGTAATTACTCATGAACTGAGGACTAACCTCTCAATTTTTTGCTGCAAAGATAAAATGCTGCAAAAATTACCATATCTTCTCATATATCACATGTCCCCAAATAAGAAAAGCATCCTGTTTTTGGAAGGCAAAATGAAGATTTTTTTTCTTTAGCGTTAACTGAATCCTGACTGCAGGACATCCTGATCACAAGGTACCTGACTGTCACTACTGAGGCAAAAATGGCATGTGGTATGCAAGTAAATATGATAAAGAAAGCTACCACAGGTTTTGCTTCATGCTCCATCTTTTCTATTGAATTTTCACATGCATTAGCCATTTTAAATGTAATACTAGTAGATCTACATAATAATAATAAGAAAGGCAAAAATAATAATAATAAAAAAGCATTTTGATCAAAATATCAAAATGTTATGATGCATAATGACTTTGCTCTGCTCAAGTATCTTTTCCATTTTACTTCAACATATACAGAATGAACGCCAGTTCTGTGGTATCTCCAGAAAACATACTATGCAAGGTTAATTATACAGCAATTGATCTTTCTTGATCCATTTCCAATACAGTTTGCTAGATACAGTTATACTATCTGTCTTCTCAGAAGATTGTATTATCTTTTTATACTGAGTCTTCTCTTGTACCTTTGTAACAATAAATCACTCAACTAAACTGAAGACCTGTACATACCAATATATTGCAACTTTATTTTAGATATTTTGCTTCATATAAATGATATCCCCAAAATAATTTAGTGAAGCAAAAAAAAAAAATCATGACCTAGAGTGTGGGAGAAGTTGTGCTATGTGCAGCCAACAGAGAAAATATAGGGTGTAAATGAAAATATGAAATCAGATAGACAGGTGTAAAATGACCGCCCCAAAAGCAAGAGCTGCAAAAGAAGGCTGCTGCTAAAACAACAATAGTAAACAGGGGGAAGCGGAAGGAAGGGGGGCGGGGCAGGTCTTCAGTTGGCAGTGCAAAGAGGCAGAAAAGCTGACCAAAAGGAGATTCCCACAGGAGAAAAATATCTCTGGGTGGTGTGAAAGTTAATGTACTTGGCTACTAGACCACTTTTGTTCAGATTCCTGGCATGCATGACTGAGGACACTCCAGAGTGTCATTGTGCTTTAGCTATCCATAGCTCAAATGTTGGGCCATAAACCAGCCAACGTACTCTGGAGCTGACTTGAAGCTGCTCTGAAGTAACAGACACTGGCACACGTTTGGTTCTAGGACAGGGGACTTGCAAATTGCTCCTTTACAGCCCTCCTCGTCAGCTGTGCCCTGTGCTTTACTGAATGCCACTGAAGATTGAATCCTGCTTATCTAGTACAAGAGTTAGTCCAAAAATATAATCTGCTACCTATTGTTCACATGCAAAACATTAAGATAAAATGCAATTTGGTCTTCTTTAACACAATGGAAAACTGTGTACTATACAGGTCAATCTTTTCTTTCCTGCTTACTGCTGAGTTAATGGAAGCTGTGCTTGGATGCATTTTGCTTTAATCTAGTATAATGCCTTGTATTCTATAAAAGAAACTCAAAAAATGTCTAATGGTTTTAGAATAAAACAAAACACATTGATAAAAATTACGCATTCTCATTATTCTGCATTCTTTCTAGCACTAAATTTTTGAGATATTTATGAAAATAATCTCACATAAAGATTTACTTAAATGCATTCAATATTAGTTAGATTATTTCTATATTGTTGGCAGTTCACTCATGTCAGGTTTATATGAAAACTGATTCCTGCATCTCAGATTTAGAGCTCATTTAAGGCTCTTGAGATAGAATAACACGCAGGTGTCAGTCCTCCAAATTTCAAAGGTTGAAGATTAACCTAATATGCAATATGGTGACCTAACAGTTCTTCATTTGAAAGAAATCTGAAAAGTAATCTCTGATATAGCCTCAGTGTGAGAATAACCCAGTGGGATTTCCACCTCTTCATTTCCTAATGAGTTTTTTGATAATGAGAGGTGACTTTGCCAGTCACTCTGGGCTCTATTATGGCTAATTTGACTCCACTTCACTCTCCTTGTTAATTATTAACACTAGCCTTTTTATCCTCATGAGACCACATTCCTGTTTTTCCCTTTTTAGATTTTTATGAGCCTATCTTTATAAAGGTAAAAGTCTTTGAGAACAGGTTTTCACTTAGTATAAAGCCAGAACATTTATTCCATTTAGGAAGACTCTGTTACATCGATTGTATAAGCATGAGGTGTTCTTTCTGATGGCTTTAATGTACTAGCAATGTGAAAGGGCTGTTAATTAAAGAATAAGCACTGTGGTATGTTTCACTTGGGAATCGGTTCTTGATAGAATGGTCACTTGCCACTTGCTAGCATATTCACCGATTAAAAGGTGACTAGTTTCAAGGATTGCTTTTCAACAGTGTTGAAAAAAACCCTGATCTGTACAATTTTCCAGATGGGTTTCACTTGTTAGAAATGGTCACTTTCTATATGTACTGCGATTAGGGGAATTATGGAAAATAGTATATAGGTGTGACACTTACTTTTTATAGTCATTGCTTCTTTCTCTTTTGGTAACATTTTACAACCCTGCTGATAATTGCTTCATTATGAAAACACATTTCCCCCTGTTTTAATAAAAAGCCTTTCCTGAGATTGTTTCCTTAGTAATCATTTAGAGTTATTATCCATTTAATCTCTTCAGAGAAGAAAAAGAAAGCAGTAGCCTACTAACAGTATATTCTTACCTAAGTATGGAGCAAGTATGTTTGTATTGCCTGTGTTAGTTTGGAAATCAATAGACAAAGAAGCCCAGAATGTGCAATAAAAGGGGTAGTTAAAATGGTGGTGTCATAAAATCTTCCGGACTAAGGACAGACAGTCAAAAAGCCCAAGGATGAATTGATTCAATCTTTGCAGGTCAGTCTAAGCTGCATAGACTGAACTGATAAACAAGTGAACAGACATTCACTTTTGATTCTGGAAATGCAGTCACATGCCTGCAGTAGCTCAGGCCAGAAGCTGAGGGATGCTAGAGCACGCCTCCCTGCTCAGCTGGAGCAGACAGCAGACACCTTGGTCAAAGGTAATTCGTCTGCTCTGGGGGAGGGGGGTTGTGGTAGAGGTGCAAAGCATTCTGGGATGTTGGGGAACTGTGAGTTAACTTGAATCTGGAGGGGATCTGGGACAGAAGTTCAATAAACTGATTGAACCTAAATCAGTTAAGTCTGATACTACATCCATCCAGGTTTATCTTAAACTGGCTTCAGCCATTTTGTAATGGTTTATGTGCACTGAACTTCTGTTGTGCTACAGATTTAAACCAGTTTCTGATCACTTATACTGGTTTATGTGTAACTTGTGTCCCTAACCCTGAAGACCAACACCCTTATTGCTGCAATACAGTTCAGTTCTCTAGGTCTAAGGGTCTTGAGTGTTGCCTAATATCAAATTAATAGTTGCCGCTGGTTAAATTAAAAACAAAACAGAACAAAAAATCCTGTTCCCACCCCTGTCCAAACCTTAATATTCCACAACACAAATGCCAACATTGCAATTATCATTCTCATTGGCAATTTCAGCACAGACACTCAGGATGGAATGGACACAAACAACTTTTTTACACCCTTTCAAGCATCTCATAAAAGCTAACAGTTAAGCATATAGGTGGCGCACATGTAGGAAGTTTGTGCTGTCTAAAATGCACTTTTCCTAGGGAGCTCCAAAGGAACAATTTCCAGCACCAATCACAGAACACAAACAAAAATAAGACAATAGTAATAAAACCCATGCACCTTCTCTCACTTAGAAAACTATGTAAACAAGACAATTATATATCAAGAGTGTGGCATTGCACTGTGCCAATTAATGAATACACAATTAAGTGCTCATGGTAAGAGATTGATAATAAGGGGCACTAACAGAACACATAACACCAGAGGCAAATAGGTTCCTATATGACTCTATATTACCAATGCTTCTCAACCTGGGCTAGGATGACTAGTTCTATGGCTGAGAGGACAGTTCAATATTCATGTTTATCCAGACTTTGCCTGCAGAGCAATTTGCCTTCAAAGGTGGTAGTAACTACACTGTTGCTATTTACTGCTTCTTGTGATGTGGATACTTCTTCAGTAGGAACTGCATTAAGTGATATGTAACTCCTGATTTTGCACAAGCACTCACTAACTGATGAAATTCAATTATAAGCAATATAAGTTACAGCACCTCTGATCTTGGAGTCAAAGTCACTGTATCTTAGTTCCAGTCCCTCAGGTCATGCTGTTTTCTATACTTAACAACAACTGAAACTAGCAAAGAAGATTATCTTTGGAATGGTTTTGAAGAAAAGAATAAAAAAAATGGTTTTCAGTGCACATAAATCTTTTGTAATAAAAGTAGAAAAGCTGGGAATTAATTGAGACATGAAACATAACAGCATTTGCTTTTTCAAAAAAACCTGAAGAACAATAGATCATTTTATTTTTCTCTTATCAAGAATGAGCAGCAAATATAGTAAATCCATGTATAGTAAATTCTATGTATATTGCCTTAAAATGCATTTAAAAATCTGCCTGCACATTATAGTGCAGCTTATGCTTTTAAATTTAACTCAACTAATGTTCATGAGTTTCGCTGATATTTTCTGCTATTTCTCGAGTAAAATCATTAACAAAAAAGAATAGTAAAATGTAAGTGCTGCATGCTAGATATTTTAAAATTGGCCAAAGCCAAAGCAAAGTTAAAACACTGTCTTGTAATCATGAAGTCCAAATTATGGCACAGAACAATGTTTAAAAAAACCAGACATTTATTTTGCCTATATGCTTTACTCCAGTTAATGCTGAGTCTTCATTGCCATTATAAATATAATTATCATTAAAGCAGTTACTTAAATGAATGCTTAGCATGAGTGTAAATACAGACAGACCTATTTAAATATAACATAGTAATAACAAAATATCAAATATTTATTGTGATGAGTTTAGAGTTGAACAGCTGGGGCAATATCCAGAAGGGTTTAGCTATAGGAAAGACCTGAGTGGCAGAAAGATGAGCAACAGCTTCATTCCAGAGGAACTCAGCACAGAAGCAAGCTGAGTAAAGAGGACATTATTATTTCTGCTTTGTTCTGTAAATTATAGAACTTAGAATTAAAAAAAAAAAAAAGATTTCTATAAAACAAGGAAATAAACTTCTGGATCTTACTGTCATTTCTTAAGAAGTTATTTAGCAACTGAAAAAGTGGAAAACTGTCCCAGGAATCTTGTGGTTGTGCCTCCAATACCGAATCCATATCAACAGAGAAAAGGGACAAAAATTTCTCTGCATGCTCAGCCAATAAATCTGGCCACCAAGCAAATGCCTATAAAATGAAAAAAAGAAATTAGTAAACGTAATCCCCAAATAAATTAGTACTGTGGTGCAAGGGTAAACTGTGGATGTCATATATTCTTATATCTTTTATTATACAGAGTTGATATGCATTGCATGTGAAACAAATATCAATGCATTTTGAGAAGTATCAGAAATAATCCGAATAATCTGAACTCTGAAAGATAAAAATCACTGTCACAAATGTAAAAAAAGAAAAAGCAGCAAGTAGGTCTCTGAAAAATGAGTATAGTAAATAATTTAAAAAAAATGAATATAATTCCATTGAAAGTAACTGTTTTTGCCAGGCAGAGAGAGGAAGAAAACAAACAAACAAACCCCCCCACCAACTGAAACCCTGAAGCATTCTTTGGACAATTACTCGTATGTTAGTTCAATTAAATGCTAATGCAATACAAATTACCCTTATATTTCACAAATACTCTATGCACCAAGAAATATAGAAACACTTGTTGTCCTCACTTGTTTATCATAATAGATTGTTTTACATTTCAAATACTAGATAAAATTAATAACCCCTGCAATCTGTATTTATGATTGCAGAATCCTCTTTTTTAATTCTTAGTTTGTCCTGAAGAGAGACCATGAATTAATACAATTTTTCTTTAATACATTTTATGGCTACATTTTTGGAGGTTCAATAATCCCTAATTTACAATACCAATTTGTATTAATCAAATGGCATTTTGCACCGTGCATCTTTCATGAATATAATCTCTGTGCTTTAGTTGGTTTTACTTCAGAAGAACAGTCAGGAAATTTGTAGAAAAGCTGTGTTCAGGCAAAGTTTGAAGCTTCTTCAAACCCACATCCTGTCCTTTTACCTGTGTTTACATTTCAGTACTTGGAGGAAGAAAATAATGATACATATTGTAGTTGGCTGTTATATCAGGGTGATAAATATGAAGGAATGTACTGGTGCTGAAGATGAAAGCAGATAATTTTTCAGAGTTCTAAACTCAAAGTTTATAATTTATATGAAAATCAATCTAACTGCCAAAACTATTTTATTCAGTGTCCTGGAAATCATCTGATGCTAAAAAAGTCACCTAAAATAAGTTTTAAAGTAGATTGACATTTTCAGAAGCGGCCTCCTAATTCTGAACACCTCTATTTTTGAGGTACCAACATGGGACTCCCAGATTCTGATCCACAAAGGTGCTGAGCTCTCACAAATCCAGTTAAAATCAATGACCTACTGCAAACAGAAGCAAAAGCATGAAAGTTAAAAATCAAGCACTGGTGGGCACTGGCAGGTGGCCTTTTGAAGTAAACAAAATTATTTTCACAAGAGATGGCCAAAACCCAAAAGGAAGACTACTGTCTTCCTCCAATTAATATCCATTTGCAAATGACAAATTTTTTTGAACTCCCAAGAATTATCTGTCAGGAATTAGCGAGCAAGTGAGAAGAACGGTGAAAAGATACAATAGCTAAGATGTTGTTTCATCAAAATGCATTATATGGCAACAAGTTAAATTTATTTACTGATTAGTCTTAGATATCCTAAAAGAACAAAAACATCTGACCCAATTAAAGAACATATGAAGTTCTTAAATACTTGTAGGAAGTACCAATGTGGCAAAATAAAACCAGAAGCAATAAGAACAATTTACACCACATGTTCAAGACAGTAACAGCTCCATGGTACAAATGGTAACGCCCCCCCCAAAAGACAACAAAACAAAAAACAAATAAAGAAAAACCAGTGGTGCCTTGTTTGTAATTAATTACATACCTCTCTTGCCTGTGGGAATCCAGAAATTTTGGAAGTGTTGAGGAACAAAAGGAAAGTTAAAGTATTAAAAAAACCTCTTAAAATCACTCTTTGAGAGGCTACTAATCATTTCTCTTCACTGTATCATATCATTTACTCTTTGAGAGGCCAATCATTTCTTCAATGTTTTGACCCTTGGATTTACACACAGGAGTAGGGCTACACATTATATACTGTTCTGTTCTTTGCTTCACCTGCATTTTAATCTTGTATGTTTGATTATTTCATGAGTATCAGTAGACTAGATTTCATGCTGGAAACAAAGAAGGGGAAAACTATGCAAGAAACCAAACAAATAGACAAACAAAAAAACCCCTTTAACCTGATTGAGGCTTCTGAACTAATTTTCATATAGACAGATTAAAGACATACACATTTCTTTAAAATGTTACATATAAAACTATATTTAAGTAATACATAATGATTTTTTTAAACAATGGGCTTTACTTGTATATTGGTATTTTATCAGATATTTTTGTAAGAACATTTGACATGTAAAAACATCAATGCACATTCTCAAAAGACAAAGAAAAAGCATGTATACTTTTATTAAGAAATCATTTACAGTGTTACACAGTGGCAATACTAGTGTGGAATAAAATCTCCTGGGAATTTATTTCAAATTATTGAAGCAGCTGTTTTTCAGTATAAAATAAAATAACCATAACAAGTTCACACATGACAGATGTAAGCTAAAAAACTAGATTCCACCGTGTGAGCTAAAAGCAGATGTTTTGAATGATCATATTTATAACTATACACACATACACACACACACTAAATCTTGATTTATCTCTGCATAATTTCTGCCCCTTCCCCCCCCAATTATTCTTGGATTACTTTAAGAATGTCTTTTAAAGTAATTTCCTGCATCTTACAAAACTAGACCTTTATATTAAATGGTAATACTATGCTTTTACGTGTATATGATATTGTTTATTTTTTGTAATACATTTATATAAAGGTGCTATTATTGTAAAGTCTATTTTAGTTTACATACCAGGGAACAGACGTCTCGCGAGTAAATTAAAAAATATTAAATTGCTCCATTTTACCTCTTCTGTGTTAAAATGACATTTTAAAAAGGACAACTTATATAGGCACCATTCTTCAGAGAGTCAAGAGAAGTGTAGAAATAATGTGAATTTTACTGGTCGTTATTTTTAAAGTTAAAATCAACAGGTCCAAGGCGCAATAAAAGATAAGGTTCAAAGTTGTATTTCTTTTCCAGCTTGATCGAGGGGTGAGAAGTTGGAAGGAACAACTGTATAAGGCTATGAATGTTTTCCAAACCATTTCATCACCTCTGGCACAAATACCCCCTCTCCATTTTATGCTCTTTAATTCTAATTTCTAAATCCTCAGCTTATTCAAGGGAATTCAAGTAGAGATTTATTTCACTTCACTTTCCATAAGCTTCAAAATTCTTATTGCTCTGTAAATGTGAACTGCCTTGAACATATGTCAAGAAACTAAAGCTAGGATATTTCTTGACAGAATTGCTTCACATCATAGGGAAACAATGTAGGTATGAACCATTATCTAAAGCGAATACAGCTCTAGCCTCACCTCTGAATGATGCTCTTCATTTTGCTGCAATACTTCGATGCAGAGTTCTGCAAGGTGAAGAACCTCTTCCAGCTTTCTAGCAGGTATTGCTTGGTTTATGGTCTCTAAACAATGCAAAAAACCAAAACAAATATTTTAACTAGAAATAAGGCAAAACAACAAACCCTAGCCCACTGTATGTTGGCAGGGAGTGAATAATGCAGTAGTAGGTAATTTTCAAATATGGAGGTGATTCAACATTTTAGGGGGCTTTTTAACAGAAATGAATTGCAGCTGTATTACAGGTTACAGAAAATATTTTATCCACAAAGGAATCACTGGCTACTGTGAATACTACCTGATTTAATACATGAGAACTAACAGGTGCATCAACACATTAGATGCTCAACTTCTGCAACAAGCAAGTTCTAATTCTCTTCAAGGTCAGGTATACAAAGCAGCAGACACTACAGACCCTTTTTCTTATTGTATTGTCAATACAATACCATTCTCACCAGATGAGTCATTACTGTCATTAGCAAGATTCACGCTTTTTGCAGCAGTTAAAATTCCAGGCATGTTTTATCTGAATGAGAGCCTAAATTTTAGGTCTACATAAAATTGAGAAAGTACAAGAAACAACAATGACATCATGCAATTAATTGATTCTTCCATCCCCAATCCCAGCTTTCAATAACAGGACATTCTTTGAAGATGAAGGTCCTTTTCAACATGATAGTGAAAAGTAGCACTATCAAAATAAAGATGTTATAATTAGACTGCAAGGTACCTAACAGAAACTATGCATCAAAAAACCAGTCATAAATGAAAAAGATATAAACGAAACTAGAATATTTCACTTCATAAAATGTAATTTTGACAAGACAGCAAAGATCATAAAGTTGGAATAAATGTAACTAAACCTTCTAAAAGGCAATTAATTTAGATTAAATATGATATCTATAGGACTACATCTCAGTAAGGGAGGGGGGAACTAACAAATTAATATGAGAAAAAATAATACCATAAGGATAAATATATTGGCCAGACTAAATCATTACTTCTTGGAATGTAAAAAAAATGTTCTTATATGTGACTGTGTATGCATGTGAGATAGATGAGCTCACCCAGTTAAAGACCTTGCGCCAGGGATAGTAATCTAAAGGCATGGGATGGAAACTAGGTACTACATTATAAACCAAATACAAGGAAATATGAAAAAAACCAGAATGTGTCAGAAACAGAAATTTCTACCTACTATTTCTTTCTTTACTTATGTATGTATATGATTAAACTAGTAGATGCCAGATACACCACATTCCCAGTGCATAAGTCTCCTTGGATTCAAGCATAGAAGTCTTCCAACCTGACCAAAAACCTATTAGAGACAATATTTTAATGCCCCAAAAAAGAACAATGAAGATCCAAAATGGAAGCATATACTGGAGCAGGTCAGGAATTTTGCAATGAAAGGTTTTTTGGTAGTTAATACTGGTTTGCTGAAATAAAAACTTTCTACAGAAACATGTTAGTTTCTACAAAGATGGGATTTTTAGTCATAACCACAGAAAGAAACCCTCACCTACCCCAGCATATCAAAGAATCTAGTGTTTAGGTCATTCTGGGATGAGTCAGATTGGGGCTCATGTTCCTGTGCTGCCTAAAACCAGTGGCATTAATCCATCTCTTCATCCTCAGGATATGTCCCCCTGCCACACAACTATTAGCTATTCTGAATGGGGTTTCTCTCCCTCTCTTCTGCTGCAGCTGTTCCAATTCCTATAAATAACAACTGGGCAGAGAAAATTAATTTAACTATTGCTTGGGACTTGGGCCACTTGCTTAGAATGTGTAAGACTAGGGCTGAAGCCCCTGCTTTAATGGGTTATTTAATAATTAATGCAAAGTGGAACAGCTTCAGCAGGAGATAGAGAAAGACTCAATCCAGAAGTCTTGTAATTTGGGAATCTGTGGTGCTGATTAAGATATTTGCAAGAGGTCTATTTTTGCTGCATCTGGTTCAGCTCGCCATGACTAGGCTCTCTGGAAAGCTCAGTATATAAATACTACACTTTCTCTTTTGAATCAAAAGTTAGAACACAACTATAAATATTTATAACCAACTTAAAAACTAAGGTTACTACCAATGTTCAACCAGGCTGTTTTATAATTTAGCACTGTGGGTGCAGCTACATGTGCGCTTTACTAAGGAGTTGACTAATTAGCTCCCTAGTAAAGCATTGCATGTGTGCCCATATTAGGAGATGCCCCAGCCAGTTCCTCCACCACCCAACGCAGCCACCAACAGCCCGGGGCTGATCCCCTAAGCCTGCTGCCAGCCTGGGGCTGCTCTGCTTCTGTTCTAACCGCTGTAGTCCCATGTGCATGTGTATATGCTGCGCCTGGGAGCTGCTGACTCTACTGCAAACTGCCGGAGTTTATTGCTCCATGTTAATTGCACATGTATGCACACCCAGTTAAGTATAATCTGCTGTTATTCTGATATCATTTCCTACTAGTTCCCTGGATTGTGGACAATGGGGACTAGTGTTTATGAGCCTTTGTACACACCACAAAATTAGCCTTTAAAGCAGCTTAAATGCCCTTTTGCACTACATTAATGGTGTAGCTGTTTGCACGTTTGGCAGCATATTCTGCTTTAATGGTGTTCCTGTTTGCATGGTTGGCCAAGTATTCCACTTTAAATGACTTTGGAACATAGCAAGATAAAACACCTCCAAGGTGTTTTAGTTTGCTATCCAACGAAGTGCAACAAAGCATGGGGTGCTAGAAGCCAATGTGGTCAGGACTTGGCAGGTCCAGCACAGCTCAGGGGCTGGGGGACCTGGCAGCAGCCCGTGCAGGCAAGCTCCACTGAATCAAAAAAAGTGGCAAGCCTGATCTTTTTTTTTTAATCCCCAGAGCCTGCCTGCACTGTACAAAGGCCTGGCGCTTCCCTTTACAGCTGCAGGGGGCCCGGTGCTTCCCTCCGCAGCTGCAGCACCCCCCAGGCCAGGTATCAGAAGGCGGGGGCTGCCTGGGGGACCCCTGCACAGCTCAGGGACCACTTGGTCTGCTGGCAGCTGGCCTCTCCTGCCCCCGAAAAGGCAGGTAAGGATTGGGCTCCCACCCTTGTGTACACGCCACAGGGGTTTAGTTCAGTTTAATTCTCCCTAAATTGAAATGGTGTTTTTAAAAACCCACCATTTCAATTTAGGGAGAACTAAACTGAATTAAACCCTCATGGCATGTACAAGAAGCCTACATGTCTAAACCCATACTTCACTCTGAGTGGCTTAAATTCAGCTCACTAAACTATGGTTCGTTGTCAGACATTAATGTGTCAGGTGTGCTAGGTCTACTAAAAATACAGGTAGATCTGTTACAGTGAACCTTGGGGAGGGTGTGTTGGTGGGGAGGGGAACTAATTTATTTTACTCTACTGAAATGGTTCAGAACAAGAAAACCACAACAAAGATGGTAGATTATTGACATTAGCTAGGCCTATGCATCACACAGCCCATACAAACCATAATCCTGCACTTCATTAGGATTGGAAAAAGCCAGCAACTTTGTACTGTACAAGATTTTCGGTTGCTCTTGTTACTGAATATTCATCTGCACCCTTTAGTTGTCCAAAAACTGCAAGAAGAATATCTTCATGAGTAAAATCAAATCACCATCATTTTTCAAGCCATGGTATGGCTTCTGAAATAGTAATGGTTGGCTGCTTTGCTACTTCAGTGACTTTGTTCTCATGACTTTCAATTGCTGTTTCTCTTGCCTTTGTAACACTCAGATGCTTTCAACAATTTCAGTATCCATTATGTATGTATGTAATTTCTTATCTGTAATAACAAGGTCTTCAAATTTTTGCTTGTCTGGAATGCCTGTGGCAGTAATAGTCCTGCTTTGAGCAGGGGATTGGACTAGATGACCTCGTGAGGTCCCTCCCAACCCCAGTTTTCTATGATTTTATGATAATGACTGTATTCCACAATTTATCAGTCATCCTTGGTTCATAAGTTCTTCTTACAGCTCAGTGTTGGGTACCTTCATTAATTCATGCTTGGTTTTTACTAGCATTTCATCATTATGAACTTTTTCAGGAGTTACCCTTGTCTGATGATCATCTCACAGATTCACTTAAGATCAGTTTTACCTCATTCTTTATGATTGTTGAGGCTGAGAGAAGTTAACTTCATTAGCTGGCTTCTGTAGTGTATTTTTACACATGGAAGTGTTTTTTTTTAAACATACAGTGGCCTGGGTTTTGTTGTTTTGCCTTATTTCTAGTTAACATATTTGTTTTGGTCTTTTTGCATTGTTTAGAGACCATGAACCAAGCAATACCTGCTAGAAAGCTGGAAGAGGTTCTTCACCTTGCAGAACTCTGCCCATGTGTAAAAACACACTTCACCTGGCAGAAATCTGCCTACATGATCTATGGCCTGCAGAATGTCAGTGCAGTTCAATGGCAGAAACTGAAATATTATTTAAATCGAGGGGAATAAAATAAGCAGAGGAGTTTCATTTTGAATCAACAACTCATTAAACAAGTCTTGCATCATCCATGCATGTCAGTTGGCCTGGTAATTTCTTAAGAGTAAAAGTGCACTCTTGAAGCTGCATGTTTTAACTGATTTGCCAAAGATTAGTGGTCTCACTTTATCAGCTCCTGATGCACTGCAACAGAAGACTGCGGTTAGCTGTTCTTGGGATTCTTATCCCTTCTGCAGCAGTCATCTTTTGGACTGTACCATGTGGTAACAGTTTATAAAACATGTCTGTCATCAACACTGAAAATATTATCAGGAACATATTTGATAATCAGCTTTTCAATTTCTTTTGTACTATATTAACCTTATTGATAAGGGCTAGGGACAGACATTGTGCATAAACCATTTTAAATGATCAGAAACTGGTGTAAACCTGTAACAGAACTTAAGTTCAGTGCACATAAACCAGTTTCAAAATGGCTGAAACTGGTTTAAGATAAACCTGGTTGAATATATTATCAGATTTAACTGATTTGGGTCAAACCGGTTTATGCAATGTTGACCCCTTCCTGGTTGAAGTTAAACGAGAGTCCCTCAGCATCTCAGATACTTTGCAGCTCTCGGTGAGGCTCTCTGCTCCAGCCCAGCAGGGCAGGCCCCACCCCTCTGCTCCCTAGCTGGAGCTCTGGCAGAGACTGCAGGTACAGGAACTTGCATGGGCTTCTCCATGCCCCACCCCACCTCGCTGCTCACTGCTCAAGCAGGGATTCCCCTCCTCCCTCCTTCCCATCTCCCACAGCACAGACCCCAGACCCATGGACCCTAGGCATGTGGTATGCTAGCTAATGCTGCGAGGCGTCTGTGTGTGCATCTAAAATTTCACCGGGACAGGCGGACAGAACAGTGTCTGCTTAGGGCTTTTGGAGCTAATCAAGTCAGTTGGTAATGTCTGTCCATTCCTACTTGGAAAAAGCTGTTAAAGAAGAGCTTAAACTAATGAGAGAGGCTTTTGTTTTGTTGATGGGCTGATAAACACTGATAAATCCTGCTGGCTTGCTTGCCTGTCAGTTTGTTGCAGACAATATGAAGAAGCAGGGAGAGGGAGATTGAAGATCTCTGTCTCATCAACAGATGCATGCACTGCACACCCCTGCTTTACCACGAAGTGCTAGCCTGGGTCTGGGGTTTGGCAACACTCTCGCCCCTTGAGCAGTAAGCAAGGAGAAAGCCTGGGACAGTGCAGGCAGACCTCCCTAATCAGAGTGTCCTGGCAGGGCCTGGCCATGCCCCGCCCTCCGCTCAACACTGTGGAAGGGAAGGGAGGGCTGCTTTAGCATCCCCCAGCTTCTAGCCTGAGCCACTGCAGGCATGTGTCTGCATTTCTTCAGTCCAGAGGGGATGTCTGTACAGTTACAAACTGGTTCAGCCTAGCCAGGTTACACTAACCTGCAAAGATTGAACCAATTCAGGCATGAATGCCACATGCCTACGGAGGCTCGAGAGGCATGGTGAGCTCCTGCAGGTAGCCACGGTGCTGTCAGCATTGGGAGGGGTGGTGGTGAGTAATTTAGGCTCAGGCTTTTTGAATGTTTGTTCCTAGCCAAGGAGGCTCATTTTCTTCTCCATTTATTACTTTGGATGCAATTGCACAGTGCCAATGAAATCTGGTAAAACAGCCAGAAGTTGCTGAAAAGCATGAGATCCAAGCAGGTTTGCAAAGCTCAATGCTTTTTTTTTCTGAAGGAATGAACTATATATCTGAATGTTCCTTGCATGAATACCTTGAAAACGAGCAAGAAGTGTGACCCATATGCTGTCTTTTATTTTTGAACCCAGTGACTCTCTCTCCAATTTGGGCACAGTCTTGAAGAAATATAGAGTGTTGGGGGACTAATCTGATTTTTTTTTGCCACATCTCCTTTTTTTAAATTCAGAATTTACTGCTTCCACCATTCAGCTTTTCATCCAAAGAAAACTGCTAGCTTTTTCTATTGTCAGTCTTGATAGAGGGATTTAGAGAATTATCTGGAGTATAGGCAAATCTGTCAGTCAAAAAAGCAAGGCTACCTACATGGATAAATGAGCAACTTAATGAATATGAAGGGAGGAAAGGCCTTACCAAGCATCAGCTGTTCTGTGGTAACTTATCTCTATGTCTGTTCTTATGCTATGCTACATGAAAGTTAAACTATGGTAGCTAAGCCCTATGGATTTAGCAAAAGCAATTGCTGTTTAGCCTTTATTTTCCATGAATAAGAGCAAGCACATAGACAATTGCCACAGAGAAGCTGATACATGGCAAGACTCTTTCACTTTGAGTTGTTTATTTTTCCAGCAGCACTTTCAGGTTTCTGGTTCTAGATTAGGCAGAAATTTTGGCGCCCAGTTTACCAATTATTCCTCTTCCTATCTGTGCAAGCAGTCGTGTTGATGACACTTTCAAACCTTACTCTGCTCTCCCTGTATACCTTGCTCTGTAAACTTCTCTCTTGGGGATGTTACTTCTGCTACACGGAATTTACTTTTTTGTTTAACTGTACCCCAGCATTTCTGATTCTCTGAAGTTACCACAGTCTCCTGTCATGCTCTTCTACTGCTCTTCCTGATGTCCAGATGCTACCTACATAGATGCTGTTATGCTCTATGTCATCAAAAATATGTTCTATTTTTCAGTCTAGTGCCTCAGGTACTGAATACAAGCTAAACATCAATGTTCCAAACGAGGTATTATATGTGTACAAACATGCTCTCTGCTTGTCCATGGGCACTTGCCAAAACCCTGCTGAATCATTCATTGTACAATACTTTGGCATTATCCATAACACATATATTTCTTTTATAGGTAGTTAAACATTTTCCTTCCTTACACCTTTGTTTAATCCTTTTAGAACCATACATAAATGAAGGGCTCCATCATAACTATTTTTTTTCTATCAAGACCAGGAAGAATAGCTGTTCTGTTGTTTTGTCTACATGTTTATGCCATACCCATCTCCTCTTTCACCTTCTGCCTTAGGCCCATAGCAGATGTTTAATTGAAGACATGATGGGATCTGATGCGCAATCCCAAGTACCGCACCTCCTGCCATGCTACACATGCATGCATCACATCCCAAATTGCACCATATTGCCAGTGCTGGGGGAATCTGGGATTATGTCAAATAGCAAGTCAGCCAGCTGATCTGTGCTCCCAGCCTCAGGAGTGCATTGGAGTCAAGGGCTCCCATGTGCCCCCAAGGCTGGGAGTGCTGATCAGCTGCCACTTCCAGGCTCAGGGGTGCAGCAGAGCCAAGCACTCCAGCGTGCCCTGGGAGTAGCAGTCAGTTGATCTGTGCTCCCAGCCTCAGGAGTGCATTGGAATGAAGGACTTCCAGGCACTCCTGAGGCTGGGAGCCCCAATCGGCTGGTGCCTGGCGGAGCCCCAATCGGCTGCTGCCTAGCCACATGTGCAATTTAAGGTATGATGGGAGCCAGCCAAAGTTAATACGTATAATAACTTTGGGGCTCATTCTTTGTTTTGTCACACCATTAATTACACTGAAAGGTGACCAGGTTACTAACTGGTTAATCATGTCTTAAGTGTAATGTCTGCCAGGGGCCCTAGAGTGAGGGCAGCTTTTTGAATGGGCAGAACTGTGAGGGCTCTTTCAGCAATGTTCAATACTCTATCAGGACATTGCCATATTCCTGGAAGTGGTTGTCAAACTCTCTCTCAATTGTATTAGTACCCTGCCTCTTCAACAAGTACATCCTCTTAGTGACATCAAGGGATTGGCACAGTTTTAAATTGGAAATGTGTGCTCTTTTTCCAGCGCTATGACAAAACTATATCTTTGACATTGTCTTTCTTACCCATATATCCAGTTCACATATTCTTTTAGTGGGAGGAAGTTTGGTACCATGAACCTTAAATTTTATACATTAATCTTCCTCCCATGTGTGGAGTTTTTCTAGTGTGCCACTGGATGCCACTGGATTCAGCTTTACAGAGTGCCTTGTGTGCTCATTTCTAATTAGAGTTGACAAATTTTTTTTTCTGGCAGGAACTGTTTCAACTATCTGAGAACAAGGTTAAGCGTTACAAGTGGGGTAACGGTATCTATGAAGAAGGACTAAAAACAAATTAATACAAAATAAATTAATACAAAAAAGCACTGGGCTTCCTCCCCCCTCCCTCTCCCCACCCCCCACCTTACATGTGGCTGACTGTGCTGTCTGTTCAAAGGAAGCAGTCAGGGAAGGGTTAACCTGCCTGCCTGGCTCCTCCTCTTCCCCCCCCTCCCCCCCATCAAGCTGCTGCTCTGAGCTGAGTTGAGCCCAGCCCAGCTCAGAAAGCAGCAGTGACAGTGGCAGCTGGGCAGTCAGGTTACCCTTCCCTGCTTGCTCCCCCAGGACAGACAGTCACAAGTACGCAGGGAGCGGAAGGGGGGCAGTTAGGAAGGATCTGGGGTACTGGAGATGGTGGAGGGAAGGGCAGTCCAGGCCAGGGGAGGGTTTGGGGTGGGTGGGGTGTTTACACAAAGATGTAGCCTACAGTAGTTACACCTTCATCTCACATGAGCTGCGTAACATAGATCAGACACAATCCTGCCCTGGAGTGGTGTAACTTTAAACTACATAACGAGTTCTTAAAACTAGTTTCAGATGTGAATGCAGACATTCCAGGTGATAAGAGCTCATTTTTCTTTCTCAGTTTCCCCATCTGTAACATAAGGATAGCACCACTCATCTCTATTCCCCTTTTCATGATAAGGGTAAATTTGTTTTCATACATTTTTATGAAGAGGTTAAACACTGTTATCATAGTGCCATGTTTAGGCTTCATATAAAGTAGCATCTTCCCTCATTTGTAACTGTTACCAGACTAAGCAATCTTTTTTGCCCTAATAACTAACTATCCTCTTTATCCCAAGTCTATTGGCTTATATGAGGAGATGCTTGCTTTTGCTTGGGTGTATAAGCAAAAAGTCACAATGCTTAAGCTAGTGCATTGGAAAAACAATGGGTGTTTTTACAAGTGCTCAGGTTGGGGGTGCTGTAATTAAAGTGGTTCCAAGACCCTCTCGAATTAAAGTGCTGCAGCGGCTCATGTATCAGCGTCCCTGTGCTTCAAAATGGCAGCAGGGCCACTTTAACTAAAGTTCATCCAATGAGCTTTAGTTAAAGTGCCCCCACCACCATTTTGAAGCATAGAGATGATGACACAAAAGATATGGAGGCAGGCTGGAGCACTCTAATTAACATGCTCCAGCAGACTCAATTAATTGAATCCGCTCCAATGCGCTGTAATTACAGTGCGTTGGACCAGCCTCCCAACACATCTACGGCCACCTCATGAGACTAATTCTAAAGTTTTTCTAAAATGAGGGTACATGCCCCTCACTTGTACAATCAGCATTTTAGTTGAAAGCTTCAAACTCTCTGGAGCCTCTGAAGAAAATATTGTTTTCTTTGTGTGAGTGATTACAACCACTTTAAAATAAAATAAAGAAATAGAATTCTGTTTTGTCAGTTTTCATTACATTCATTATGTCCTGCTGCCCACGTTGGTAATGATTTTTAAGATGCATTTACACAGCTCAAACTAACAAGGTGCTATAGGAGATTAGCTTCTGCAAGTCAGCAAGTATGCTTCTTGACATCTTTTAGTAAACAATCAGCCAATGCCATCAATTATCTGTTTTCAACTTATCTTTCTGACCAAATACAAATGTAAGAGAGGCTTTGGAAATAATGGATCGCATCTCAAGTATGCATTATCAGTGAGTCACATATTATATCAAGAAAACTTTGCAAACAGAGCCAAGTAAACTGACTAATTTCAAGGTCTTGAAATGATATGGTGACTACTTCATAGATACAACAAAGCTTGATGCTAGAAGAATCATTAGATCATCTAATCTGACTGCCTATATAGTATAGGCCATAGAATTTTCAACTGGCTATTCCTGCACCAAGCCCAACAGCTTGTGTTTGGACTAAAGCGTAACTTTTGTTCACCTAAAGCAGCATTTCTCAACCCGTGGGTCACAAGAATATATGAAAGGGATGTGAACAAAATTTAAAAATGTATCCTCCTTTAAAAGAGAAATCATGGTGTTTCCCCTGCAGGCTGTAGGGGGCTGCTTGGGGTTGCTTGGGGTCTCTCATGCCCCACCCTCCATCCCACACACTGGGGGCTGGGGCCTGAGCCCAGGAGACAGCGGGTTGGGAGTGAGGGGCAGCAGGTCAGGACAAAAAGGGGTCCTGGTACATAAAAGGTTGAGAACCACTGACCTGAAGCATATCTGTCAGTCTTAATCATACCAGTCTTAATCTGAAGACATCAAGAGATGGGGAATCAATCTCTTCCCTTGACAGCTTGTTCCAAACTTTAAGTGTCTTCAGTGTTAGAAAGGTACATATCATTTCTAATTTGCATTCAACCGGCTTCAGTTTTTCAGCCATTGTACTATACTAAATATTATGCTAAATAAAACAGTTCTTTAGCCCTTGTAATTGTCTCCCTGTGAAAGTACCTAAACACTGAAATCAAGGCTTCTTGGAACCATCTTTGTGGGAAGCCAAATAGATGCATCTCTTTGAGTCTGTTACTGTAAGGAATTTTCTCCAAACCTCAAATACTTTTCCAGGTTTTTTTCTGCATGCTCTCTAATTTTTCAACATCTTTTAAAAATAAGTGGTAACATCAGAACTGGATATAATATCTCAGTACTGGTCTTGCCAATTCTACGTACAGAAATAAAATAACTTGATTGCTCTTACTCATTGCTCTCTTGTTTATACAGTCTAGGATGATATATTACCCTTTCTACCACAACAATCATAATGGAAGATTCTGATGAGTTGCTTGTCTCCTATGGCCCCTCCAGAGCACCTTTCCTACTCTGTAGGTATAACTAGCATTTCTTATTCCTCAGATATATAGCTTGTAATTTATAGACTGCAGCAAAACACTTTTTGCCTTAAACAGGCCCAGGTTACCAAGCAATCCAGATCAATCTTTATGACTGTCCCATCTTTATCATTTATGTATGATACCGCTAATCTGTGCGCCCATAAATTATATCATCAGTGATTTTATACTTACTTCCAGATCACTGATGAAAATATGAAATACCATTTGGGTCAGTACAGATTCTTGCAAAATCCCAAATAGAAACACCTCAATTCATAGATGATACAGATAAAAATGATTATGAGTGCTCCTTTCTTTTCTGCCTCATTATTAATATTTACCACCTCTAACTCATAATGGCCTACACAACTGCTAGGATTCCTTTTTCCCCTAATATATTTTAAAGAACTACCTATGATTAACAGGTACCCCTGACAGGAGGTAAAGCATAGGTGCAATATTTCTTGAATTAGCAAAATCAAGATCGAGAATGTCTAGAAATTCTAATCGGTTTTACTATTTGCTGCATAAATCTTCCAGGCAGGATTTCCTGAATAGAAATACTCTATAATAATACTTTCTGCACATTACAGGCAGGTGCTTAAGGAGTAAGACACCCTGTTCTCCAATTTGACTCTTCCTTCCAGTATCCTTCCTAGGCTTTGTTATTTAACACATAGATTCACATGAATCTATGGCCCACTGGGTCTGAGTTATTGAAAGCGCAGTTACACCTTCTGCAACTGCCACTTGCTGCTTATGTTCACCTAGCTCAAAGTGATGTTTATCTACTCTACTTTTTTTTATTAAGGCCATTTTCACTGTATGTTCAAATACTATTTAAATAAAACCATTTATTTCAAGAAGTGTTCAGTGTAAATTATATAAGGCCTGCTAAGTGATCAAAATAACTTTTTCCATGAAGAAGGTATGACTAGGATATATTACACAACAGAATATAACATTTTAGATTATTTTTCTTTTATGCTATATACATTTTGTGAATTACGTATCTGAATGTCATATAGGTATAGGCCTACCTAAATCATAGTGGAAGTTCATGGTGCAGTGGCACCTTTAATCTTGCTCTTTTTTCTGTGCACTTCCCCCACTGAGTGGCTGAAGGGTAATTAATGTGTCAGTTTTTGCCTCCTGGTTACTCAGTGGCAGGGGGAGGGGGTGTCAGGATGCAAAGTGCCCGATTAAAGGCACCCCTGTGCTGCAAATTTCCACCACAATTTAAGTAGGTCCCTACATATAGGAGCTAAAAGATTCTATAACATGAACTCACTGTACCACCATGGGAAGGAGGATGACTTGTCAGGGAACAAAGCTAGGAGTTGTGCTGCAATAATAATTGATAGGTGACAACACATAATGGTAAGATATACTTCTTTGGCAAGTTCTAACTATGGCCAAAAGTACGACCTGGACAACTCACAAAACACTTCAGTTCCTATCTATCCTTGATTTCTTGACCTAAGGCTTAACTCTTTGAAAATTGTTTTGAAATCCCTTCAGGGAAAAGGTGCTCTAGAGGGATTAGTGCACATTTTGCAGATTTTGAGAGCTGATGACTTATAACTTTCATATGAATCAAGGTTTTATAGTAAATCTTTACAAGATTAGTTTAAGTATTCCTGAATCATCATTACCTTTCACAAACAGCTTAGACTAATCCCCTATTCAGTTTATACATTTTCTAAATTTTCGAAGTCTTTGCTTGCTAGTAAAGCAAGCAAAACGCTTGCTTGCATCCACAGATGCTTCTCAAGTAAATCCCAGGACGTTATTCTCCCATTGTACTCGGCCTTGGTGAAGCCGCAGCTGGAGTACTGGGTCCAGTTTTGGGCTCCACAATTCAAAAAGGATGTGGAGAAGCTTGAGAGGGTGCAGAGGAGAGCCATGAGAATGATCAGAGGTCAGGAAAACAGACCTTATGAAGAGAGGCTGAGAGCCCTGGGACTCTTCAGCCTGGAAAAGCGCAGGCTCAGGGGTGGTCTGGTGGCCACATATAGGAGAGCTCACCAGGATCTGGGGGAACATCTGATCACCAGAGCGCCCCAAGGGATGACAAAGTTGAATGGTCACAAACTCCTCCGTGACCGTTTCAGGCTGGACATAAGGAAGAACTTCTTTACTGTCCAAGCCCCCAAGGTTTGGAATAGACTGCCGCCAGAGGTGGTTCAAGTACCTACTCTGAACGACTTCAAAAGACATCTGGATGTTTATCTTGCTGGGATCCTATGATCCCTGCTGACTGCCTGCCCCTGGGGCAGAGGGCTGGACTCAGTGATCTTCCGAGGTCCCTTCCACCCCTAATGTCTATGAAATCTATGTCTATAAATTCTGTTCATAATATTTTATGCTTAATTTATACTGCTTTTCTATACATAGGCCTCATTCACCTACCCTACTTACACCCATACAAAACAAAAACACATCATTAAAATGATCAAAGCCTGAAGGTACCAATTCCCTTTATCCGCATATGCAAATATTTGTCTTCTACTTCCAAGGGAAGTAAGAATATGTAATCCAATTCTGGTCATAGGGAAACTGATGGTGAAATTCCCCTTCGACTTTTTTAGCAGAAGGATCAAACCCAAAGATAAGGTAAGATAAACTACATAAAAAGCTGTCTATTTCAGGAAGTACCCCTCTTCTGCATAAAGCAAGAACTATTAAAAGGGGATAACTTAATTTCCCCTAAAATGTTACCCTAATGTGAACTAAAATAATTTTTTCATGATAGCAGAGGCACAGAGAAAGGAAGGGTGAAGTTACACGTTACACTTAGACCATACTAAATCTGTGGAATATTAAGCAGCTTTGGAGTTAAAACATACTGTGAGCAGTTGCATGTTATATGTTAATACCATTTTTTGTCTGCCGGGCTTCCATTTGCCAGTAGAGGGCTGGTGAGCAGGGGCATGGCTAAGAGCCAGGACAACTGGGCTCTACCCCTACCTTGCAGATGGGAGGAGCCGGAAGCAGTGCATCTCAAAGCAGGACCATCCCCAACGAGATCAAGACCTCCAGGGATGAAGATTCTATCGCCTCACTAGGAAACCCATTCCAGTGCTTTACCACCCTCCTAGTGAGAAAGTTTTCCTTAATATCCAACCTAAACTTCCTTTGCTGCAATTTGAGACCATTGATCCTTGTACTGTCATCTGCCATTCAGTTTTAATTCAAATTAATTAATAGACTTATTTTTATAGGGTTAGAAAATAATTCTGTTCTGTATGCACGCTACATTTTTTTTTTATGAAACGAAGCTGAATTTTTTCTTCATGTAAAAAGTGGAATTAAATCTCAACTATGGAGTTGAAACCAATAATTGTTTAATTATTATTTGGATTTATGAGATTTTGAAGACATGAATCTTAAAACATTTTACTAAAATAGTATTAGCATAATTCCCAATAGTGAAATTGATGCACAGGGTGATTAAAAGAGAGAGAGAGGAGAATAGATGCTGTTCAGACTCAAAATCCACCACTCTGTTAACCATAATGTTGCCTAATTTCATCACAGGTGTTACATCATCTGGTGCTTTCTTTAAATGTAATGGGTGTGTAACAGACTCAAGGAGACATATGACAATCACAAGAATCTCAGATCATATTTTAAATATATACATTTCTGGCCCCTGTTTTTGAAAAATCTGAAAATGTGAAACCAAAAGGTTAAAAAATGAGAAACCAAATAAACAGAACAAAAAAAATCTTTTAATTTTTACAACTGTAATGTTTAATACATGATTCGCAGCATGTGAGACTCAGCAATATTTCAAGGCCAAAAGGAATTCCTTAAAGGAATATTAAAAGGGCAGAAGAGGATATTTTGAACTGTTTTCTGGATTCTAATGACTGGATTTTTGAACAGATAAAGTTGGAAATGCTGAAACTATTACACTATAATTTTCTCCTTTTAAAATTTAATTTCAAAAGGGGAAAACATCAAATGATTATTTTTCTGTTGTTCTTTCATACCACTTGTTGCTACAGAATATTTATATCCCTATGGTAATAAAGCTAACAAACATAATAGGTCCATGAATAAGCTGAGGGCAAGGGTATTTTCTTATGTCCTCGGTGATTTTCATTTAGTTGTATAGTAATCAGAGACCAGCAACAAGGTGTTATGTGACTGTGCAACTCACTGATTTCTTTTGTTCATTCAGTAAAGTGAACATGCACTGAGAGCTTTAATCAAGCCCTCTCACCATATGCACAATGACTCTCTCTCCACTTGCTGCCTCAATTTCAATAATGGTTGTAGTGTACTTGTTCTTAAGTTGGATAAAGCCTTATGATCTCTGAGGGCATTTTACATGCTTCTCTTCCAGTACAAAATCTGTTCGTAACGGTTTAGTAACTACTGATTTATTTAAACTAGAGCAAACATGTTGGTCAGTTACTCACCCACCGCTGGTTGGGGTTAACAGTTACTCAGGTCTCAGCAATGTAAATAACTAAAAGTGATGTTTGCATGGTGGCTTATGGTTAGTTTTGGAGTAGGTGGACAGTTTGCAGCATCCCTTTAGCCTGCTTTTATTTAATATATTCCAGCTTCTCAAATCAAAACAATCATCAGGGTGTCTGATGAGGAAAAAGGTCCAATTTTTATGACTAAAGAGGTTTTATTTTAAAATAAGTATTTTTTAATAATACAACTCTCTCTATGCTGGTTGACTGTTGCAACAGCAGTGGAGAGTATAGCAAGGATAGATCATTCCATGGGATAGATCCATTCCATGGATAGATCATTCATTCCAGATATACCATGTTTATATGCTCTCCCTCTCAAGCATCCACTCCTGCCATTGGTGAAGACAGGTCTATATGTTATGTGGAGGACAGTGGGCTAGGTCCACCAAGAAAATTATAAGCTTCCCTCAGGGAGGCCACTAAAAGCTTAACAACTGATTGGGGGCAAAACAAATGAAAAAAAAAAAAAGCAGGGACAGGAATGAAGATCACAGGCTAGTAATAACGGTTCAAGGCAGGGGTCATCAAGCAGAGAACACTGGCCAGTGCCCGCCAGTGGGGAGGCTCAGAAGACCTGCAAAGACCCAGTGCTGTCCTGGCCAGAAGGACCCCACTGCCCATCTCTGGGAAACTGGCCAGGAGGCCTGGGGGCATGGGCATGGTGTTGAAATGGAGCCAGAGCATGGACAGGGTAAGTTAGCTGATGACCAATGCCCTCCCTTGGAGGGAGAGGCACTGAAGAAGCTCCATCCATGTCTGTAACCACTCAGACATCTTGACTTCAAGTTGGTTTCAGTTCTATGGCAGGGAGCACGGCTGGGGACATGTAGACTCTAGACAGAACAGAGAGCCTCTGCTGCGTCAGAGGCTGTGGAGCACAGCTGGGAGTGAGCTGACCTGCCACCTGTCATCTACCATCATGCCAGAGCTCTTGACCCAGGCAGAGGAGGCTGCCAAGCAGATGGATTGGCAGGCCTCCACCTGCACAAGGTCATCCAGGGCCTGGATGCTAGGAGCATGTCATGGACATATGCTGAAAGGACCACTTTCATGACTGGCATTTGATGAGGATCAACCTCACAGACACTCAGAGGGATTTTGGCTTCAGTCCCTGCGTTGTGTGATTTCTCAAGGTGCTCAACTAGATGCTGATGGAGCCTATCCCCTTTGGGCAGGAGGTGGATCCTGCCCAGAGGGGATAAGCTCCATCAGCATCCAGTTGAGCACCTGGCAAAAATCACACAACACAGGGACTGAAGCCAAAACCCCTCTGAGTGTCTGTGAGGTTGATCCTCATCAAATGCTTTCTGCTGGTCAAGGGTCTTTCACTGTCTCTGCCCACACTACCTCAGGCAGCCAGGGCCCCTTGCATAACATCATCAGGTGGCATGAGGTACACTGCTACCTCCACCCCAATGCATTCCACTTTGAGCTTTATTTGCATACACTGGTGCATGTTATAAGGACCCCCCCAAGATCATGGTGGCTTCTGAGATGCCTGGCAAGGGAGTATTCCTGAGGACCCCCCCCCAAGCGGCACTGGAGAAGTGGATCTCTGATCAGTGCCCCTTGAGTTCCTGGGGGACCTGGGTACCAGAGTGAACCTGAGTTCTGTCCTCCCCAACACACCCCTCACACTCTCCCTCCTCAGGCTGGGGAATGTCACCTCCCCAGTCACTATTCTCCTGCTGGTATGCTGAGACCTCAGCTTCTACCAGGCATGATCCTTTCACTGCCAGTTGACCTTGGCACAGAGATGGCTGGGTGGGGTGGGCTAAGGAAGGGAAGTGGAACATGGGGCTCCCTCCTTTTTATGGGATAGGGAGGTGGCTAGTTGGCACAGTTAGTCAGGGGTGTTTCCTTGGGCTGCACTGTGTATGGCAAAGTAGAGGGGGCTGTGAAAGGTGCTGATGGGCCTGGTGTGTGTGGTGAAGAGGTTTGCACAAGGCAGGTGCAAGAGGCAGGGAGTGATGCTGGGAATAATATAGGGAGACAAACACAGACATACAAGAGGGAGGGGAAGGCTCAAAGCTGGCTTGCACAGCTGAATCACAAACACTGGGGAGTGGGAGAGGGGAGTGTAGGACTCACCACATGAGGGTAAACACAGGGGTATGACAGCAGCAGGTGTTGTTGGTGACGCCCATTACTACCTACCCATTCAGATTTGAAAAAAACTTTATATGGCAAATTATTTATTTCTGAGGAGGGAAAATAAATGGGGTATGTGATGAATGGCTACTCTATTATAAATTTAAAACAAATAAGTATATTCATAGTGTGCAAGTAGAATAATCTTTCCTACATGGGAAGAAACTGGGGAGAGAGAACATACATTAAGTGTTATTAACTGGAGTGTGCTCCTTGTTTATGGAATCATACATTAGACTCATCTCAAAATACCTAGTGATTATAGTCTCAGAGTTTAACAGCCCAGGGTAAGTTCAGACCACATAAATAGAGAACATACCTCAAGTTATGCATGAACATTTTACTCGTTATTCCTATGACTTATTTACAAGGTTTGAAATATTTGTAAGAAATATTTATATGCAAGAAAGTGATATTAAAAATATTTTAAAATTTCAGCTTCTCAAAAGTTAGCTTGTTCCTGAATGGCAGCTGCTTGAACATAAAATATTATTTGTAACAGGTGTATTTGATATCAAGATCATTTTCCTGGTACAAATTATGAAGAGATTAGAATGCTCTTAAAAATTATCAGAAAAAAAGTTATAATGGGCAAACCTTAACAGACGACTTGCCATTATTCTCTTTGTAATATGAACAATTAAACAGATTATCCACAACAATAAGAATTTCAGCATGGCATTCAAAACAGAATGATAACATAGCACACTCTTACTTTGGGAATTTGTTATAAATGTTAAGTTTCTTAAGACAGAGGTTTTCTTTACTATAGTATCACAGTATAAGAGTGCTAAGTAGAATGCTGGTGTAAGTACTGCTAACACTGCAACATCTACCATTAAAAAAGTAAGTACTGTCTTCAGGGAAACACACTGAATCTAGTTCAATTGAGACACTGTGAAAATGAGAACACTTAGAAGTTATACCTGAGAGCCTGGCAACCATCCTGCTAAGAAAGGATCCTCACAACACAAAGAATCTGCATGCTCAACTCTGTAGTGCCTTCTATTCAGCATATCTCTGCATTTCAAGGTCCTACATTAAAAATCTAGTGCATGAGTTAAAAGGTTAATGATAATTACTATGGAATAGTGTTCCATTAATTACGGCTACAATGTGGAACAGTGCTAGGGCTAAATCCCTTACATATTATGAGCCCAATCATGTTTCCACTAAAATCAGCAGGAGTCTCACCAAAGGCTAGATGATTGGGCACCACTGATCTGGAAGACTGTTCTGCTGTCCTGCAAAATCTAGGTGATGACAAGGACCTTATTTTAAAGTGTGTCAATCCCCAAAGTAAGGTATACATGGGAAAAGAGAGAGCAATAATTGAAATGAAATGCGGTGTTCTTTTCTACTCTGCCTATACTATTTTCTATATCTCTATTTCATTATTTTATATTATTGATCTAAATAATTTACAAGAATAATAGAGCAGCAAGTTTAAGTGGCACATAAAAAATTTGATTTTAAAACAACAGGCATCACGAAAGTGCACAGCTGAGAAGTCTTATAAAAGGCAAAAGGATGCAGTCTCTAAACAAATAATGCTACTCTGCTGTTCAGCTGCTAAATTGTGTGTACTACTGCTCTATTTCCTCACTTAAAATTAGAAGTAATTTGTCAATAACAACAATATGAAATATAACTAAATTAATATTAATCATGCATATGCATACCTATTAATTACAATAACCATGAAAACGTGTAATACACATATATACATACACACACAAACACACACCGATTTCTTCACCTCTTTCTAATAACTCTGAGAAAAAAATCATGCACTTCATGAGTACCCAAAAACTTATTTGGAATTCATTGGGAGTTTTCGGCACAAAAGGAATGGAGGATGGGATTATATATTATGACCAATGAATTTTAAAATCGAATTCAATTTTTACCATGTACAAGATAATGCTGGTTTATTTGTTACAGAAATTGCTATGCTTACAGGGGAAGCAGAACTGAGACATGGACTCTACAGTCAGCAGTTGTCTTCCTGACCCCACCATTAGCATCAGTAGGGAGTCTCAGCTTGACTCACATTTAGACAGCTTTTACATCATCACCTCTGTCTTCTGAAACAGAAAGTGATCTCATCCTGGGAATATCACCAAGACAACCCTCCCCTGTTGCTGACATAGTTTATATTGTGGTAGCACATCTCAAACCTCCAGGAATCAAGGTTCTATTGTGCAAGGTACTGTATGAATTTATGATAAAAATACCCCAAAGGTATATTTAAAGACGTGTATGCACACAATATACACTGCATATACCAATACCCTATTATACCAATTTCCCTATTAAGACCTTTATCATCATCAAAATATGCAATGGAAAATAAAACCAACTTCCTGC
>NW_005842775.1:549573-569755 GCF_000455745.1 Alligator sinensis
CAATGACTAAGCACAGACAGTCAAAAAGCCTGAGGCTGAATTGATTCAATCTTCAGACTACTACCCTGAATAGACTGAACGGATAAGGAAGTGAACAGACATTCAACTTTGATTTCAGAAATGTGCCACATGCCTGCAGTGGCTCAGGCCAGAAGCCAGAGGGAACTAGAGCACACCTCTCTGCTTGGTTGGAACAGACAGCTTGGGACAAGGCTAGCCTGCCCACCCTGCGAGGGAGGGAGGGGATTCAGGGAAGGTGCAAAGCATCCTGGCATGCTGGGGGACTGAGAGTTGACTTGAACCTGGCAGGGATCTGTGACAGAAGTTTAATAAACTGATTTAATCTAAATCAGTTAAGTCTGATACTACATCCATCCAGGTTTATCTTAAACTAGTTTCAGCCATTTCGAAAGTCATTTATGTGCACTGAATTTCTGTTGTGTAACAGACTTCAACCTGTTTCCAATCACTTATAGCAGTTTATATGTAATTTCTGTCCCTAGCCTATGAGATTAGCTGTCAACAAAATTAGTCTGATCTGATTGCAGAAGTAAACTTGTCTGCATCACTGACACACGGCTTCAGTTACCCCTCCATTAATGGGGAAGAAATGGGCACTGCAGAAATGCTCATGTATATTAAGTTCACTTTGCTTGAACAACAAACATAAATCAAATCCACTTACATTTTAAATCATTTTCACTTTCCAGTTCTTTTACATAATAAGATGCTGTAATGTTTCAAGTGCAAACAATAAGTTAATATTACCTTTCAAAAATATTTTCTCTGCTGCTTTCCATTAACATTTTAAGAAAAGGGGATACAATTCCATTTATTCCATTCCCTGAAGTCTTTACCTCAATACTTAATCCAAAGAACTTTCATAGATCACAGCGATAACAACAGATTTAAATCAGAGAACAAGTGTAAGGATATACATCCCCCCGGAAAACCTAAATGTTGACTATGTCCCTTTACTTACAAATGGAGACAAATAAAATATAAGCTATTAATGAATTCCCATGTGTACAATTAAAGACAAAATCCTATGTGTTAAAATATTTTTTCACAATCACATCAAACTTTAGACATTGCAGAATTTTACAATTATCTAGCTTATTAATCAACAGTATACATCATATGTGTTTTTTACTATCATGAACAATACATGTTATACTATATAATCAGTTTAATTGTAATTTGTGTATATGTTTGTATCAAAATGTTGATGAATTAAACAAAAATGATAAAGGAAATACAGTACACAGAAAACTGTGGTACATGCATGCGTACACACACAAAAAAATCACCTTGATCCTTCTCTGTTGTTGCTAAAATATAAAAAAAAGAAAATGAAGAAAAACATCATCAGATAAAAATAAGGTACTTAATTTAACTTAATTTAAGTGCAACAAACATCAGACACAGTAGTTCAATGTTTTGTCCATTTAAAATGCTGATGTGCTACTCATATCTGACTATACTGTACTTTGAAAACAATTCTCTTTCTGGTTTATGCCCATTGAGTCAGCCTGAATATACATCACATACTCTGAGAAGTTGGTGAAATGAATAATAGTAAAAACAGGATAAGGCTATTACTGTTGTTATAACCATCCTTGTGGATTTAATCTGTACTTGATCATCGTTAGTTTAAGGCCAGTATCACCACTGAACAATGTACATGTAGTAGACTGATTTCTGAGAGAGTGAAGGGAAGTTACTGACTACAGAAATATTCACAGATTTGGGATCTAGAGAAATATTCAGGAACTAGAGAAATATTCACAGATTTGGGATCAGGCCCAATTCCAATATGATAATTACATATGAAATTCTTAGGCATATTTTAGAAAATACTTAGATACTTCTGATGTGGTACTACTAATAAAAAATGACTAATGATTATAAGGAGACAGAAGTCCATTTCAGGGTGCAAAGTCTAGAATCAACACAGAGATAAAGTGTCTGCCAATAAGATTTTGGCTTAAGCATATGATTTTGGCTTATGAAACCTCAGTACTAGAAGAGAGGGATACAGGCCTTTTTAAAACTGAAAGTTGGTACGTAAGGGGTTTTTTGTTGGATCTTATGAAGCTGGAGCCTTTTACCTCCAATAGCATTCTACTTCATTTTTTAAGGTGGTATGTCTTCTTGAGGCAAGTACACTTGAAAAAAGAATTTTAAGATTGACTTTTGACATGGGGCTTACTATTACATGTCTGTATATCCACTTGGAGAAATCTATTTATGCATTAGGTAGGGAGCGGTGTCTTGATAAAACACAGAAAAAAATCACTTCAGTTAAAATACCTATGAGGCCAAATTCCTGCAATTTCAGTTTTACTTCAGCAAATACATGCATGCTTTGAAGTGCAGAATTTGGTCCTTTACTTTGCATAATTTGCAGAGGTGTAGCTAGCTATTTCATCACCCAGGAATGGGTTGGGGGTAGGAAAGGTGGCAGAGTCTTCCCTGACTCACTGTACTCTGGCTGCTGCTGCTCAGCGTGTTGTGGAATGGGTTCAGACTGCTGCAGCTACAGAACTGGCTCCCTGCACACCAGCTGCAGCACCCCTCAATGGCACAGATTCCTTTGGTGCCACCCTCTAAATCCATACCTAGGACTGGTGCCCTGCTCCCCTACTCCTGGTCACACTAACAATAAATGCACTCCTACACTTTTCCAGAATAAAATTTGGAACATCCGTGCAACGTTGTATTATTTGTTTTTGTTTCTCTTTCAGTGCTCCCACAACCTATACATCCAGCTATGGTTCTCTCTAAAATATTTCTATTTTATTCCAATATGCTTACTAAATGTTCAAGATAATTTAAGAGCAAAAATTCCAATTATAAATGTGAAAAATGAAATCTGAGACAGAAAAGGTATCTTTGCTTTCTCATTTTCCAGAAAAGAACCAATATTCATCCTTCTTTCTTTAACACAACATGATATCATAATTAATTATGGTAAACTGGTTACTAAGGTAGTTTCATGTTGTTACTCCCATGATATAATATTGGTTGCTATAGTGATGAGATGGCTTTTTGTTAATCACTCATGAGATTGGTTAATTCATGTTTGTCAGTGAGTTTGACCAGAGCTGAAATAAGACAAAAAGTTGATTTTATAACACTACTAAATACACCACCCTCCTTCATATCTATGGGGTTTGATATTATGACTATTTAATTCCAGTGTATTACCAGAAATAAATTCTACTAAAACAGAATGTTATGTTAACATACCATGGAATTTTTAAGCCAACGTTATGTTCTGTTTCCTGTAATCTGACACACATTTACGGTTTATATTAAAAATATATATATTTATGCAGGATTTACTATTTCTAGAATTTAAATCTGTATCATTATATGACACTGTTATATGCTTTCTGGAAAATAATTATTGCATTTGAATACTGTCAAATTATTTTACTGTTAGCATACTTTACTGTTTTACAGAATTTTTACAATATTACAATAACCTTTTATATAACAAAATACCGATTTCCTAGCAACAACCCTGATTAATCTCATTTTCCGGAATATATATCAATTGTAAATATAGAAAAAACTAATATTATCATGAAAGCTATTTTCTGTTAGTATATTTATAATAATTAAAAGGCCATTGAGGTTTTATCAGTTTATGATTATATCTTACTATATATATACCAGTAACTTTTCCATCTCTGACAATGACAACTCGACAAGCATAAATTGTGTTTATGTGCCTGACTAAGGTATTCAAAAGACATCTCTTGCCTTGATTTCCAAATTTCATGGTGCTGATTAGGAAAGAGTACACTGTCAATAGTTTATTAGGAATATTTAGAGAAGGTAAAAATTAGCCATGAGCACACATTTATATTTGATAAAAATTCAAAATAAGAACAAAAGACAACTTAAACATAAGATCTGGGTATTTCGTTCAAGCAGGTTCCCAGGAGGCATATTAAAGCAATGAATAGGAAAAAGCTCTATAGTTCACCAGCTGAGATTTTAATGAGACATTTCCCCTTGCTGTGGTACAGGTTTGTTCAGGAAAGGGAAAAGGCTGCTCACAGAATATTCAGTTAATAGGCACTGTTGGCTTTTACAGTCACTTTGGCAGTTGATCACTATACTCACCTTCTATTTTGGCATATTCTGTAAGTCGAGTGTAATTGATCAAGGCAGCTTTCTCCAGACATTTTCTGACCACTTTCTTCACCTCTTCTGCTGGTATGGGAGTGGCAATATCTTTCATTAAAACCTGTGCCAGAGAATCATATTACTTGGTTGCACATTACCCAAAGCTCCAGAACATAATTTGAATTTAATAACTATTTTAGATCTGCTAATAATTAAAGGCAAAAATCAAAGAGGAATCATTTCAATCAGTGGTCCAGTCGGTTAATAAAATAGGTATTTGTCTCTAGAGGTTTGAGTTCTAACTTTGTTTTGGGGGTTGTGTTAGTCTAGGGGCAGGCAATTATTTTCGACAGAGGGCTGCTTACTCAGTTTTGGCAAGCCATTGAGGACCACATGACAGGCAGCCCAGGGCAGATTAATATTAATTTTCTAAATTTTTTAGGGGCCTCGAGGGCCAGATAGAATGGCCTGGCGGGCCACATCCGGCCCCCGGGCTGCATTTTGCCCATCCCTGTGTTAGTCTGATGGTTTCACCTTTATCCTCATCTACAGAAGTTATAAGATCATATCTACAGCTTGACACCATTCAGCATGATTGTCAGTCTCTGAGTGAGAACCAAGAATGGAATACCAGAAGTCCTGAAGTCTAGATTAAACTACAGCTAGAGATAGGGACAGCGCCATTTCCATGTGACCCTTTTTGTATTACGTTCAGTTTTTAGTGGTGAAATGAACCCCACAATTTCATGAACATTAAATCAACTGGCAATTTTAAAAAGGAAGAAGAAAAACACTGTCAAGACTTATCATCACTGATTATTCTTCTTCCTTCATACAGTTATTAAAATTCAGCAGAACATATACTTGTTCAAAAGGATTAGCTATTTAGGCAGAGTACCAGATTTTTGTTGTAATATTTTATTACGGTGAGCTAGAAGGCTAGGTCAAAAAAAAGACTAACATTTTTAATATTTATTTTTTAAATCTACTAATCTGTAAAAGTCTTCCAGTTTGACCTTTTGGAAGTTAATGGAATTTATCCATTGGCTTCAATTGAATCAGAATGTCCCTTGAATTTTTACAGTTATGGTGGCCTCTACTAGTTTAAATTTAAATAAAATGTCAAACTTACAAAAATGCTATTTATATTTTGTATTATAAATACTGCAAATAAAGATTTAAAGTTTGACAAATTAATTACTTTTTGAAACAATTAATTGCTGACAAATTTCAATATGGCTTTGAAAAAACTCAAGACTCAGTTAAAATGAGGTAAACTGGACTCAGATAACTTAATCTGTAATTTAAAAAATATCTTCTTTGCGTAATACCAAGGGACTTGTATGTACCCAAGTCTCCAACAGTGTATTTAATAATGCAATAGAGGTAACGCATATTAATATTTTACTTGTATGGGTAATTTAGCTATTAGTTTTCTTTTCTTGTTTGTCCTTGACTATCCATACTTAGGTGTACCAAAATTCAATTTGATTTTATACAAATATGTCTATTCTACACTTGAACTCAAGAGTCCAAACCAGAAAGGAAGAGCCAACAATGTTTATAGGTAAGTATAATAAAAGGATGCTCACAGATGTAGGAAGGCACATTTTCCCTAATTCAACTTGGCCCTTTGCAACTGTACTAGCACAAATAGAAATATTAGTTCCACAAAAATGAAGTCTACATATATGGCAAGATATTAAATGAAATCACATTTAAAACCAAATATATAGAATTGATCACGCAATAGTGTATAGGCCCTGGCAGAATTTTGCAATAGCACAAAATTGCTGTCACTTCCCCTTTTTGGATGCATCAGGCAATGGACCAGTACCATCCAAAGGCTGGACAGTGCTACAGACGATGGGATAACTGTCTAGAAAAAACAGAATATCTTGCTTTAGCTCACTGTCTTAGCAGTCTCCTGGACTTTAAAGCTCGGAGCATAAATGCTGTTAGTATTGTCTACCCTCCGCAGGAGCTAGTTCTGTGGAATTTGTTGTAGCCAAGTTTTATTTATATGTTACATTTATATTCCCTTGCCAATTTAGATAAATCTAAATTTTTTCTTTATAAAGTGAATCAAATTTTGATTTTCCAATGGGTTTATTTAGATTATATGGATATTTTTAAGGTTATATTTCAAGATATAATCATAATATTTTGTGACCATAATAACTAAATGATAAAGACACAGGGAACCTTTGCAATGACTTAAGAGAAAGTTCTGGTAAATATATTTTATTATTAGACTTTGTCAATTATTTAGCATATAATAAAACCACTAGTATGGTATCTTAGTGGATATTCCTGCTAGCTCAATAATAAAAGAACATACAGATGAAATATCCTAGAGTTAAAATAAAGTAAAAAGACATACCCTTTCAAGTAATGAAAGTGTGGCTTTTAAAGCTCCTTCAGGACGTCCAAATGGAAAACAGTATCTTAAAAAACAAAAACAAAACCAGGATAAATTATCCAGAGTGTAATATCTAAGTTAAGAATGTAAGCGTAATGGGTATATATTTTCCCACTACTCCTTCATTTGCATTATTGGAAGGGACATATATACTGAACACTGATAAATGATTCTTCTATATTTTTTCACAAATCCAATATGGAGGACTGAAATAAGGAAATCAGAGCGCTTGTTGCTCGGCCCGAAGGATAGGAAAGTTTAAAAGGCAAGAAGAAATTAGCCCAGTGACTGAATAGTGGAGGATATCTACAAATAGCTGTGGGTTTTATTAGACTGCTTCCCATCTTGCTGAACAGGCAAGTCATTTCTGACCTTAACACCTTAAGAATCTCTGTAAGAAAATGAGATTTATTATAAGGCTCACTCTACCTCTTTATACCCTGTTTTGGTATTGATTTAACAATGGAAGGAAACTGCATAAATGGGTGCAAATTACTTTTTTTTTGGCTTTAACTAAATCATTTATCATTAAAATACATTTTATTTTGGTTTAAATTGTAAATCCTACCAGACATAAACCTCATTGCCTTTTGTGCCCTGTACAGCACTAGCCCACTTATAGTCTTTAACTACTAAAAGAATAACAATACCAAAAATGCAAAAGATGAAACAAAATAAACTAAAGTGCTGCCACTCCTACAAGCTGTAGAGCTCATTCTAAAACTCTCTTAATCCTATCTGTGAAGCTTGCTGGGATAGCCCCAATTGAAAAAGGGATTTTCTACTTTGCTGAGATTATTTATATGTGATTGTTTATTATTACTAACAAAAATGGTAGCCCTATTTTCTAACATTTTTCCAATAACAATTGGATTCAGAGTGATGAGTTTTAGAAATCACTTTGACTGACATTATAGATTCTTGTAAACAAGGTCAGACAAATCATTTTAGCAGACATAGCACCAATTTACTACCTGCTTTATTTTGCTTGCTTATTCTGTGTTAGTAACTCTTAGTGGGCATTAATAAATTAGCAAAACAGATTTAATCAACTTGTACTTCCTTAGTCTTAATCCATCTATAAATAAAATACAAATTTGGCTGCTTTATTTGCCTCCTCCTGCCTCCTCAGTGTATTTGCATAATCCATGTATTGTCTTTCCTATTATTTACTCCTATTAACCCGTAGGTGACACAGTTCATACATAAATGCCACTGATCCCTAGATAACATTTAGCATTTCAAATCATGAGGTCCCACTGGGTATGTCCTAAAGTGTTGCTGTAAATAATGTAATGAACTTTTAAAGTACATATAATTCTGAGCCAATGCTATAAACTAAGTAAGTATACAGAGCCCTAATTAACATTTACAATTCTCTATTACTACAGTCACTAAAGCTAAGACCTACTAAGCAATTTCCATTACAACTACCTATATTCAGACATTCATACTTTCTCCAAATACCTAATAGGCTTCATTGCTGCATACTGTGTCTGACCAAAAGATAACTTTTTAGGAAATTGGAAACACAAATTATGGCTATTTCTGAGTTATGGTGGAGTAAAAATAAAGAGCAGTAAGGTTCCCTACCATACAGATCTATTATTTTCCAAGATTAGCTGTCTACACAGACTCCCTCCTGGTATGCATGAGTCCTATACATGCAAGATTGGATTCTTTCAATCAGCAGTGTCTATTCAGGCCAAACCCAAATCCTAGATGACCTTGTGCCTTTCACATGAGCAGGCAGAAATTCCACAGGAAGCTCAATCTGTTCTTTCATCAACACAACACCTGAGAACAGTAGGATGCTGTTCTTGTGGACCCAAATAATGTGGACAAAGCACAAGAGTCCATGTGGAGAACATGTTTAAGAATCAAAGGTACTGTAAAGTACATAACTTTTCTTTCTTTTTTGAATGACTGTCCACATGGTTTCCATTGCTAGTAACTAGAAGACAGTTATCAAATAGGGGCTGGGGTAATGTAGGCATTAAGGTGTGTGGTTGACAGCCCAGAGGTTGAAGTTTGAGGAGCAGCCCTGTCAGATTCCAACAGATCCTTGAATTTTGCTAAATACCTAGTCACAAAGACACAAAAAAAAGGAAAGAAAAGGGGTATACCAAGGGACAGGACTGGAAATGGATAGAATAGCTCTTGTTTACAGTTTTCAGGGCCCAACAGCCAGAGATGATCCAATTCCAGGGTGAAAAGTAGAAATAAATGATCTTTGAGTGCTCCTGTGACACTCTTGTCCCTGATGCATGATAGGACTCAAAGTGAAGGGCAGAAAAGGATACAGAGATTCATCATTACTAGAACTTTTTCTTCTCTCTCACTGCCTTTGAAGTCCCTTAAGACTAGTTAAAGTAATGAACAGAAGAACACTGCCTGCAGGTAGCCTGAAATTTTGTTTGTTTCTTTCTTGGGGCTGAAACAAGGAGGTTAGGAGAATTTACAGTTGCCTTGGGAGTCCCTTAAGAAATGGAAGGCCTCAACCATCTGGAATTTTAAAAAAGTTTATTGCCATCAAAGGGAAGGTCTTTTGTAATTGTTTGAGATGTTTGAACCTCTCTGGGAATTCCTGAAGATTGAGGCAGGAAGCCACCTTCTTATACCCACCACTGTAGGCATTGCTCTATCAGATGTAAAGGCTACCAAATGCTCCCTGCATCCTTGCGTATGATGGTCTTTAAATACTCTGTCTGTTCTGTTGATCCCAATTCAAGTAATTGTAATCAGGACAGAAATACTTGTTAATTAGTAATGGCAAACAGTGTATTTGAACAGTTTTAGTCTCCCTCTCTCTGTACAGATTTAGCAGCCCCCTGTTCCTTCAACCTTTCCTGGACCATAGCTCCCACAAAAGAGCCCTGTATGGAAATAAAGATATCTGTGTCTCTTGGAAGAGACATCAAAGGTACCTATGTCTCTGACACCTGTTGTAAGCTTGCCTGGATGTGACCAGAGGTTGCTGGCATGGCCACAGGTCTCCTGCAGGTCCTAACAGAACTTTAATTTTGACAACAGTAAGCCATCATGTACAGAGGAGTGCAAGATATTCATGACATAGAAGAATCCAAGGTGGGCAGCAGTTTGTGAGGTTTTTCCTGCATTTGTTCCAGGGGTATTCTCAAGAGTCTCTGTCACACACACTTGATAAAATTGTTGTAAAGCCATCAACTGAACAAAGTCCTGAGGAATTTACTGCCTTGGTGAAAGAGGATAAGATTAATTCAGCAGAGATGAGCTGCTCTTTCTTTTGCCACTTTCTTCCTCTTGTCTTTCTAGAATCTGAAGCCTAGCTGATCTGGCTGTATTGTATTATATTCTCTTTGAGGAGCATAACCTGAAAAAAACAGGGCAGGGGTGAATATGTAGGCTGCAAGCACCAGTAGAGCCATGACTGACAAGAGAACAGAAACACATGGATGGGTACTAGGAAGGATGTTCCTGCTAAGTCCATATCATTCCCTGTTGTCTCAACCTTACTTTAGCTGTTGGATATTAAAACTTAAGTGTCTAAAAAGTGGTCTGATTTCCAGAGGTGCCGAGTACCTAAGGCTCCCATAGATTTCATTAATGAATTTAAGTACCTAACTCTGGGGTCCCAAGTGAAATATTTTAGCCAATATTCTAACTGTTCTGAAATATTCCCAATACTGATTAGATGACAGAGAGAAACGCGCCCCCCAACCTATCCACTTTTGTCCCTTCCACCCTCCTTTAAGTTTTAAGAATACTATATTTTCTGCCATTATCATCATCACCTGTACACCTGATGATATGGAGGTCTAAAATTTGCTAAAACAAGATATTTCCAGTATAAGGATGTACTCAGCCTTCAGGAGGCTGAAATCCATCAGCAGGTGGTTAGCAGTTAATAAGGTTAATAGTCTGCCTTGCTGGAAGGCTGCAACTGATGACTAGAAAATGGGGATGGAGTCATAAAGACGGTTAAAACCTCCAGAAAAGGGCAAGGGGGAGAGGAGGCAGTGGTGCTGGAGAAGCACAGAGCCGGGGTTACCCCTCTCAAAGTCCAAACTAAATAAGATCACAGGTTTTGGTTTTGTTTGTCTTTTGTAGGTTTGCTTGTTTTGTTTACTGTGGGGACAAGGATGCCCCATGTAAAATAAATTGGCTAGAAATCCTGAACATGGTGCTGGCTAGACTTGATAATGAAGCCGAGTTATCTGCTTGCACCAGAAACAAGACTTGGTTTATGTTTGATCTTAATTTTACATGAAGCTTTGATGCCACTTAAAAAAAATCTAACTACACAGGCAAGGCCTTTCCTTGCAACACTAACAAAGAGCTGTGCCTGTATTAGGTAGCTACCTCTGGTGCACACATGCGTTGTTTCTTTACTTTTCCTGTATACTACAAAAAAGTCCACTGTAGCATCTTGTAGACGTAAGTACGGAGCAAGATAAGGGAACAAGTTGGGAATAGGCTGACAAAGGGACACTGAAAGCATGTTTATCTAGATGCAGTGGTGCTAACTGCCCATCGAAGGAGCAAAGAGAGGCTATGGTTCCTACGGCAGTCAGACACCAAAGAGTAGCCCTCAAGACACTACACCTCAGCACTCCAACCCTGACTGCAAAAAGCAGTTGTTGGCTGCTGACCTGCCTTATGCTGTATGGGTGTAAAGAAAGATTGTTTGGACTTCATGCAAATGAAAATAATTTTGCCTACAAGACAGAATAAACTCCAAAGGGCCTTCAGCTGATGTTTGTGCAGGATAAGGTGGTCAACATCATGTAGGCATAGGCCCAAAGCTCTGCTCTTTTTCCCATTTCATCAGATTCAGAGGATGAATTTGGCCATGTGGTAGAGGAGAGGTTGCAGTGCTTTGCTGAAGCTGGGTGAGCATGCTACCAAGCAGAACTCTTTTAAACATGTGGGCCAATGATCTGGAAACCACTGAGCTACAGAAAAGTCTACCTCTTCTGAGAAGGGTGTCATCCTGTCAGAAGAATCCTTGCTCTGCTGTGTTCTCACCACTTTGTTAGGGGATAAAGTCAGCATGAGAGATATACCTTCTTCATCCACGGTACCAATAAACTCAGTAGCTGGTGGTTCATTTTCACTACTCCTGATGTCTCAAAAGAAAGGGAATCTAGACCCACATATCTAGGCCCACATCAAGACCCAAATCACTTGGTACCATATTTACACTATGTTCGAATACTTGACATATGTACCAATACTTGACAACATTCTAGACATTGAGGGACATCATTTTGAATTGCCTATCCTGAAGCACTGGGAAGCAAAGGATGAATTTTAAGAGAAGTGAGTTTTGAGGTTCAGTAGTTGTTGTCAGTACCTTTTCAGCTGTCAAGGGCACCAGATGCCTCCTTAGGCTACTGGTTGCCTCACAAATGTTAGCCCCTGAAAAGTCAGACTTAAGTCTCATGCCTTGACTGAATAGGCACTGAAGATATGACCAATGCCTCAGCTCTGTTCTGGAACTTTGCTGCTTCCTAACTCTGTTAAGTGGTAATCAGTACCAGAGTGGAAGTGGTCTTCTTGGTCAGTGTAGCTTGAAGCTCCTTATTAGGACCCTCATGGAGAAAGACTGATTAAAGGACTGATGTCCTTCTTTTCGGTATTTATGAAGATTGCACAGATTGCTCCAGATAGTGGAGCAATTAAGTGGGCTTTTCTGCCTTTTTGAACACGCTTGGAAAATGACTGTCATGCAGTATATGTCAGTCAGGGATGAATGTCCCTTTAAGAAACAAAATAGGGACCTGGAGGGTGCACCTACACATGAAATTAATGCAACACAATAAATTCTGGTGCATATCTCACTGAAGTTTACATGTGCATCTGGGACCGCAGTACATTGAGCCGGGTCAGGGCAGCCCCAGTTGGCAGGGGTTCAGGGGGTCAGTCTGCCAGCATGGGGTTGTTCCAATCCAGCTCAATGTGCTGCAGAGGAGCTGACTGGGACACATGGATGTGGGGCTAGCTGGCAGGCAGCCCCGGCACTGAAGCACCTTTGGGCTCCAGCCGGCCCTATCAGCATTACATGTGTATTGCTGCGCACTAAATAATGCCACTATAGGATAGTGCTTGTGTCTACTATGGACTTAATTAATTTACTGCAGCCTAATAGGGCTGCATGTGTAGACACTGAGACTTTACTGTGGAGCTAATTAGGCAGCTCTGCAGTAAATATCTCATGTAGATGAGCCCAGACTGTCCATTGTTAAGTGAGAGCAAAATTTCACCGGACTGTCCATTGTTAAGTGAACGCAAAACTAGGCTTGTTGGGGGAAGGGGAAGACGAGGGTGGAGGAAGCCTTGGACCACTAAACCAAGCATCACCCACAAGAACAGCCGAGCCTAGACCGACGACAAGCAGAACAAATACTCAGGTAAGCAACAGGGGCCCAGGTAGTACTGGGATTAGGGTGGGCAGTGCATACATCTTCAGGAGGCCTCAAATGCCTCTACACTAATGCTTGTAGTATGGGGAAGTTCCTCCTGCTAGTTAACACCAACCCAGACATAGTGAGGCTCACCGAAACACGGTGGGACCCAACGCACGACTGGGTGGTGAATATCAAGGGCTATAGGCTGTACAGGAGGGATAGGACAGGGAGGAAAGGTGGGAGTGTGGCGCTCTACGTCAAGGAGAAATACACATCCTCAACGAATAGCACTGGGTCACAGGAGGGGCACACTGAAGTGCGCTGGGTTAGAATACTAGGAGGTTGAGGGGAAAGGGACTTAATGGTGGGGGTCTACTACAGACCACCCAACCAAGGAGAAGATTTAGACCGGGAATTCTTAAGTCAGCTCATGGAGGTAGTTAGGTCAAAGGACGTGGTCATCATGGGTGACCTAAACTTTCCAGACATCTGCCGGGAAGAGCAGTTAGCCAGGTCTGACTGCTCACGTGGGTTTCTAACTGAGATACAGGACCTCCATCTAACACAGGAAGTGCACAGCCCCACCAGGGGAGACACCTTGTTGGATCTGGTCCTAGCTACGGGTGACAACCTGGTGAGGGGTCTCTGGGTGCTCGACCACCTGGGCGACAGCGATCATCGCCTGCTGGAATTCACCATCCAGCGGAAGGTGGCAAAGGCCTGAAGCAAGGCAGCAGCCCTGGACTTCAGGAGGGCGGATTTCAATGAGGTAAGGAGAATAGTTGGGGAGACACTGAGGCCCGGGAGGGGAGGGGAGTTGGGTGTTCAAGAAGAGTGGTCGTTCCTTAAGGAGACGTTCCTCCAAGCCCAAAGGGAGGTAATCCCAACACGGATCAAAGGGGGCAAGAGGGCGCAAAAACCCCCATGGCTCACCAAAAGCATCCCGGAATGTGTCCTGGCTAAAAAGGAGGTGTACACCCAATGGAAGGGAGGGGCCATCACCAGAGAGGACTATATCTCAGTTGCTCAGGGCTGTAGGGGGGCAGTCAAGAAGGCCAAGGCAGAGATGGAACTGGGACTAGCTACCCGGATCAAGGACAACAAGAAGTCCTTTTTTAAATACATAGGGGGTAAAAAGAAGGGACTGGGTAATGTGGGGCCTCTGCAGGACAAGCTAGAAAATCTGGTCATCACACCAGACAGCAAAGCTAACCTATTCAACAATTTCTTTGCCCCCATTTTTCTGAGCAGGGACCAGGTCACTCCCCACACTGGAACCCCCATAGGCCCCAGGGGAGTTGCACCCAGGCCTAGGGTCAGTGAGGACCTAGTCAGGGAACTTCTGGAGGGACTTGACATATTTAAATCAGCAGGTCCTGACTATCTCCACCCCAGAGTGCTGAGGGAATTAGCAGAGGTCATTGCGGGACCCCTGGCACGACTTTACGAGCACTCATGGTGCTCTGGCGTGGTGCCAGAGGACTGGAAAAGGGCCAGTGTGGTCCACATGTTCAAAAAAGGGAGGAAGGAGGACCCAGGAAACTATAGGCCTGTTAGTCTTACCTCGGTCCTGGGTAAGCTTTTTGAGAGAATTATCCTGGCGCATGTCTGCGAGGGGCCAGCAGGGGAGATTATGCTTAGGGGCAACCAACATGGGTTCATTAGAGGCAGGTCCCATCAGACCAACCTGGTGCCCTTCTGTGACCAGGTCACAAAATCCTTGGATGCAGGTGTCGTGGTGGACATCATCTTTCTGGACTTCAGGAAGGCCTTTGATGCTGTCTCTCACCTGATTCTCATTAAAAAACTAGGAGCCTGTGGCGTTGATACCTATACAGTCAGATGGATCCTAGTTGGCAGGAGGGCCGCACCCAGAGTGGTGGTGGACGGGTCTTATTCGACCTGGAGGGATGTGGGCAGTGGGGTTCCCCAGGGCTCGATCCTCAGGCCCGCACTGTTCAACATCTTCATTGGTGACTTGGACGAGGGGGTAAAAAGCATCCTGTTTAAATTCGCAGATGACACTAAGATGTGGGGAGAAGTGGGCATGCTAGACAGGAGGAATAGGCTGTAATCAGACCTGGACAGGTTACAGGGGTGGACGGATGAGAACAGGATGGGTTTCAACACTGGCAAGTGCAAGGTGCTGCACCTGGGGAAGAAGAACCAGCAGCATACCTACAGATTGGGGAACTCCCTTCTCATCAGTGTAGAGGCAGAAAAGGATCTTGGAGTCATTATTGATGCCAAAATGAACAGGGCCAACAGTGTGGGGACGTGGTCAGGAAGGCCAACTATACCTTGTCATGCATCCACAGATGCATCTCGAGCAGGTCCAAGGAGGTGATCCTCCCCCTCTATGCGACACTGGTCCGGCCTCAGTTGAAGTACTGCGTCCAGTTCTGGGTGCTGCACTTTAGGAGGGATGTAGACAACATGGAGAGTGTCCAGAGGGCCACCCTTGTGATCGGGGGTCAGCAGGGCAGGCCCTACGAGGAAAAGCTACAAGACCTGAACCTGTTTAGCCTCCACAAGAGAAGGCTGAGGGGGGATCTAGTGGCTGGTTTCAAACTAGTCAGGGGGGGCCAGCAGGCATTGGGAGAGTCCCTGTTCCCCCAAGCACTACCAAGAGTGACTAGAAATAACGGTCACAAGCTGGCAGACGGTAGATTCAGGCTAGATATCAGGAGGCGCTACTTCACTGTCAGTGCTGCTAGGATCTGGAACCAACTTCCAAGAGAAGTGGTGCTGGCTCCTACCCTGGAGGTCTTTAAAAGGAGGCTGGATGAACACCTTGCTGGGGTTGTTTGCCCCCAGTACTCTTTCCTGCCATGGCAGGGGATCAGACTTGATGATCTGCTCAGGTCCCTTCTGACCCTACCGACTACGAAACCAGCTTTTAAACCCCAGATACTTTGCTGTTGCCAAGTTGTCATAGTTGCCAGAGAGATTAAATTAAACTAAAACAAAAACATTTTCTTTTCTTTCTTTTGTATATGAACACTGTTAGTGTTCACCATGACTAACAGGACTGGATCAGGAGTGTCCAACTGGTGGTCTGTGAGTGATTAACATGTGTTGGGGGGGGCTGTGTGCTGCTGGCACAGCCTGTGTGGTGGGGGAATCTTTGGGGGATGCCCAAGTGGTATGCGGTCTGAGGGTCGCCTGCTGGCACTGTATGCAACCCCCAGCCCGGGCAAAGTTGAATAGCTCAGCACTAGGTAATGTAAAGAATAACAGGCAGACACTGCAGAGCTCCTGTCTTACTGTTATGAGTGTCAAGAAGGAGCTGAGGGACAGCTGGTTTTGCTCTGTTCTTTATGTTCATAGGTGGAAGGGCAGCATGAAGATGTATAGGGCACAGATACAATGCTGGCATGCACTGTTGTCCAAATGAATCCAAAGTCATGTGCATGAGGTACATAGGGATCATGGATGAAATTCATATGATCAGTAATTGTTCTTTTTGTAGTATAACTTTGATAACAATCTTTGAACTGGGCAAGAGCAAAAAAAGGTGACTCAAACAACAAAGCCAGTACAAACTGTTCACTGAAGCCTGGGGGAACATATATAAATGTACAGGTTAGTAACTGAAAAAGGAGAGGTGAAGGTAGATATCCAGAAAAATACTGTACACTGATGAGCCCATTTAGGAAGCAGATATTTGCATATGGTATCTGATAAGCTCAAAGGTTAAAAAAATTAAGTCAGCTGAGCTAGTTATGACACAGTTTGCTTACATGGTTTTACTGACCAACATTATTCCAGAACTTGGCATGATTTAAGCACTCATTTTCACTTGGACATTTACTAGAGTTACATTTAGAGTTTTTAAAGGCGGAAATGGTAAGGTTAAGATCAGGGATATGATTTTTTACCTAGTGAAACACCAAGGCAGAGGATTAAATTAATCTAAGTGAACATTACATCCCAACAAACTTATGGCTGAAGTAGATATTATCTTTCTGACAGACATCCAAATGAATTCATAATATCATATTTACTATACCATGAACTTTTCCTGAAGTAGCAAATGGTATATTTACTGTGTCTTGTCCTTGGTCACAACTATGTTCACCACAATGTCAAAACCCTTTTGAATGAAGCTCATTATGCACTGAGCAAATTAAACACTCACCTGAAGTGGCTTATCTGGTTTTCTAAGAGGGTGGAAAGTCTGTCTTTAATTTCCTCAAACCTTTCTTTCTCTTCAACTGATACTGTTCCAATTCCATCAGGCCTGAAATACAATATACTGATTTAACCTTTTGATCTTTTTTTTTATATATTTACCATACAAACCAAATCTGTCTGCACCCTTGGTATGCTTTAGTTGATTAAGACTACAGTTTTTGTTTGAACAATGGTGCTTCAGTGTAAAAATGGCCTGACACACATATGTCCTTGGCCCTTGCTGTGAAATATGCACAATATTATTTAATGCCTATGGTTAAAGGACAAGACTGCAACTTCTCAAAAATCAACTACATTTAGAACTTAGTTCAGGCTTAATTAGCCACCCTATTTTTCTGTGGTATATCATTACAGCTTTTCCTGTCATCAACAGCACGCCAATAACAGCCATGCTTGCCCAATTCAAGGCAATGCACTGTCTTCCTAAACCATTCTCCAGCTGGGTGCTGTTCTCACACATGCAACTGAATATTCCGGTACAACAAGTTAGGACTATTCTTATCTTTGTCCTCCTACTTCCAGCTCTTTGGCTTTTTAAGATGCTCACTCTAAACAAATGTGCTGCTGATTCAGCAGAAAAGCTGACTTAAATGAAAAAGCTCCCTGCTCTAAGCAGGTAGCTCTTGGAATCTCTACACATACCACCAGTCCAGACCTACCAATTCCTAGGATTTTCACTTCAAATGAAGTTTTGCTCAATATAAAGGAAGTAGCATGTAAACATATGGCAGCTACCAGAAGAAATCCCAAAAGATGAGGTTCTGTTTTAAAATACCTTCCTTCCTGATTTTAGTTGTGGTAATGAGTAAATGGCCTTAAAGAGATGCCCTTTTTATGGTTGTAATTTATACTCTGGCAAATTGCATCTGAGACTGAACTGAGAGTGCAAATGTGAATACTTGCACCTCCAACTTTCTTTTTTCAGGTGCAAAAGTGGTACTTAGAAGTGTAGGTCCTTTGACTGACACCTGCAAGTCCACTTTCTGGGTGCAAACACAAGTGCAGATTTGCTATCGGAGGATGGGAAGCTATGCTTCAGACATTTAAAAAAAATATTCCAATAGGCATTTCAAAAGACCTACCAAGTAATATGAATCCCCATAACATGTTGAAACATAATGAAACAAATACTTGACATAAGAATAAATTACTGTCATAACTATACCTCTGCAGGTCTTGCTTTGATCTGCAATGCTCTTCACTGAAATATACCTCTATATACAGAGGACTAGTGTAAGATTTATGTATTGTTCAAGTCCCACTTAAACCTTCAGTAGTTTTTTAAAGTGGGGTTTAAGCAATGTTTATACCTTGTGCTGGCTTTGTACACGGAAGTAGATTTTGCCCAATATGGATTGTCAAAGGAATACATACCTTAAGGAAAGGGCACTCATATACTGTATAATGCATAATAGTGACTTAAGCTACAATGAACAAATATATATAGGTATCAATGTTCTCAAGTGAATTCCTAATGGAATGAGGTCAAATATATTTATATTTTAGTCTCTATTAACATTTCTTTTAGAGAGCACCTACTAGCTCTTGTTGTAAGCAAAGCTATATCAGACTTTCATTACAATCACCTGTTTTCACATGCTTATGATTGATAATTTCTCCTGCAATTTCCCATGATTTGTTTCATCTCAGAATTGTAGGTAGGAAAAAATGAACAGACAAAATGCCTTTCCTTTTTTTTTAACTGCATACCAGGCAGTGTTACCCCTTCCATAAAAGGACTGGCACAGAGTTTTCTTCTTCAGTCGGCAGGGTTGCAGACTTCTCTAATCAAAGCATGATCTTTCCATCAGTATCCTCTCTCCAACGAAAGCTCCTCCTATGTGGGATGGAAGGCCTTGCACCAAGAAGAATTTTACCCCCCAAATCTTATTCAAGATCAAAGAGTTGTAACCCTGCTATGCAATAACCTGCATAAGTTCTTGTTATTACTTAGATAGATTGAATACCATTTTTAAAATTGAATCTCAATAGAAATAAGGATATAAGGTCACCTCCGTTTGTGCAACTGTGTGCTGACCCCCTGCAGGATCCAGCCTGCAGACTGATCTGCCACAGGTCTGGCTCCTTGCTACTTATGTGATGCATAGGGTCAGAAGTTTGAGCACCAAGTGGCATTAATATACTTTAGATAGGCAACAGCAAAGTGAAGATGACAAAATATTTTGTATGTACTACCAGAGAAAGGAATATACAGGTAAAATGTGTCCTCCATTTATGCAAGATCAATATAATGAATTTATTACTTATGCTGAAGACTGATGGGAGTATATCAACCTTTCTGCCAGTGCATTTTTTTTCTAAATCTTTCAATGGCAATAGGTATCATTAGGCCTTCATATTCATAAAATACTTCATGAAAAATCCAAAATAAAGTTGATATAATGAAATAATACTAGCTAATGAATTCATGAGATTACATTTAGAAAGCTGGCAATTTAAGTTACATTATACTGTATTTACTTGAATCCAAGTCAATCCTGAATTCAAGATGATGCCCCCCCCCCCAATAATTAGATTCTATATAAGGAATATTTATACATTTGTTAGTTTTTAAGGTATAGAATCTAATTATCAGAGCATTGTCTTAAATTTGTCCCACCCAGCAGGGAAAATAGTAGTTGGGAGGGTAAGGTGGCTGGTCAGATGGCCTTCTTGCCCTCTGCTTCACTTCTTATTACTTTCCCCCACAGCCTTCATTCTCCCCCAGCACAACTCCCCACACCCTCTACCCCTCCACTCCCACTCCCTACAATCTCTGCCCCTTCACCCTACTCCTCAGCCTCTATCCCTTCCCTTCCTCCTCCCCTTACTGTCAGATCCCACTGGTCTCTGTTCCTTCCTGGAGTACAGCATGTGGAAGCACAGTCCCTGCTAGCACTGCTGATTGACTGGGCAGGAGTCATGGAGTAGTGTCAGTGCTGACAGACAGAGTAGTTTACATGTATTCTGTGCCTGGGAGGGAGCCCAGCCTGAGCTGAAGCTAAGCTGCACCTGACAGTAAGGTGGGGAAAGA
>NW_005842775.1:569788-576282 GCF_000455745.1 Alligator sinensis
GGGGGAGGGGCGGAGACTACTGTGGGTCTGACTTTGGCCTTGACCCAGGCCCAGGCCCAGAGTCCAAGCTGCAGGAGCTGCCTGGCCCTGCCTCCTCCACTGTCTATGCAAATCTAAGATGCACCATGGGCGAAGAACCCCAGGAGGTGCCCTCCACAGCAGAATGGCAGAAGATTCCCTCCAGAGCCAGGGCTGCTCGTGGCGGTGCAGTGTCAGCTTCCCCAGTCCAGCTGGGAAACAGGTATGAGGCCCTGGCAACATTGGAGGAAGAGGAAGAAGAGGAGGAAACCTCTGGAGAGGAGGCTACTCCATTCACAGAACAGGTTGAAGGGGGCAAGTTGACCCAGAAGAAGAGATGCTGGGTGCTTGTCATGGGTGACTCCACCCTGAGAGGAACAGAGGTTCCCATCTGTCGCCAGGATCCCATGACACGAGGTCTCCTGTCTGCCCAGAACGTGGATTCAGGACGTGATGGAGATGATCCCGGCCCTTACCTGGCCCACTGATTACTACCCCATGGTCCTAATCCATGTGGGCACTAATGATGTGGCCAGGAGCAGCCCAGATCACCTGATGAAGAACTACAAAGCTCTGGCAGACAAGCTGAAGGAGACAGGGGCACAGGTGGTCTTCTCATCTGTCCTTCCAGTGAGCAGATGTGGACGACGCCATGAGATCTGCATCAGGGAGGTCAACTTGCGGCTTAGGAAATGGTGTCTTGAGGCGGGCTTTGGCTTTTCAGACCACGACCCATACCTCAGAACAAGAGACATGCTGGGATGGGATGGGCTTCACCTCTCCGCCAAAGGTAAGCGTGTGTTCTCTTTCAGGTTGGCTGATCTCCTCTGGCGGGCTTTATACTAGGCTCGTCGGGGGAAGGGCAGGATGAGGACGGAGGCTGCCACAGAACACTGAACCAAGAGACACCCACAAGAACAGCCCAGCCAAAGCAGGCAACGAGCACAAGAAGTACCCAGGTAAGACACAGGGGGCCTGGATAGTTCAGGGATTAGGGGGGCGGTGCATACACCTTCAGGAAGCCTTAAACGCCTCTACACTAATGCTCGTAGTATGGGGAACAAGCAGGAGGAACTTGCCCTCCTGCTAGCTAACATAAACCCAGACATAGCGGGGCTCACTGAAACTTGGTGGGATCCAACACATGACTGGAGGGTAAAGATCAAGGGCTATAGGCTATACAGGCAGGATAGAACGGGGAGGAAAGGTGGAGGTGTGACGCTCTATGTCAAAGAGCAATACACATCCTCAGCAAACAGCACTGGGTCAGAGGAGGGACAGACAGAAGTGCTCTGGGTCAGAATACAAGGGGGTCAGGGAGGAAGGGACTTAACAGTGGGGGTCCACCACAGACCACCTAACCAGGGGGAAGAGCTGGACCAGAAACTCTCAGGTCAGCTCATGGACGCAGTTAAGTCAAGGGACGTGGGCATCATGGGTGACCTATACTATCCAGACTTCTGCTGGGAAGAGCAGTCGGCCAGGTCCGACCACTCACGTAGGTTCCTAACCGAGTTACAGGACCTCCATCTAACCCAAGAGGTGCATAGTCCCACCAGGGGAAATGCCTTGTTGGACCTTGTCCTGGCCACAGGCGGCAACATGGTGAGGGGACTGCGGGGTCTTGACCACCTGGACGATAGCGATAATTGCTTACAGGTATTCACCATCCAGTGCAGGGTGTCAAAGGCCTGCAGCAGCCCTGGACTTCAGGAGGACAGATTTCAATAAGGTAAGGAGACTAGTCGGGGAGGCACTGGGGTCCCAGAGGGGAGGGGAGTTGGGAGTCCAAGAAGAGTGGTTGTTCCTTAAGGAGACGATCCTCCAAGCCCAAAGGGTGACAATCCCAACACGGATCAAAGGGGGCAAGAGTGCTCAAAAGCCCCCATGGCTCACCAAAAGCATCCAGGAACATCTCAAAGCTAAAAAGGAGGCATACACCCAATGGAAGGGAGGGGCCATCACCAAGGAGGATTATACCTCCATTGCTCAAGATTGTAGGGGGGCTGTTAGGAAGGCTAAGGCAGAGACAGAACTGGGACTAGCGACCTGGATCAAATATAACAAGAAGTCCTTTTTTAAATACATAGCGGGTAAAAAGAAGGTACTGGGTAATGTGGGGCCTCTGTAGGACATGCTTGGAAATCTGGTGGTCGCACCAGATGACAAAGGTAACCTCTTTAACAAATTCTTTGCCTCCATTTTTCCGAGCAGGTATTGGGTCATCCCCCCCAATGGGATCCTGGACGGACCCTGGGGAGGCGCAGCCAGGCCCAGGGTCAGCGAGGACCTAGTCAGAGAACTTGTGGTGGGACTCAACATGTTCAAATCAGCAGGTCCTGATGATCTCCACTCCAGAGTGCTGAGGGAATTGGCAGAGGTCATTGTGGGACCCCTGGCACAGCTTTATGACCGCTCATAGTGCTCTGGCAAGGTGCCAGAGGACTGGAAAAGGGCCAATGTGGTCCCCATTTTCAAAAAAGGGAGGAAGGAAGACTCAGGAAACTATAGGCCTTTTAGTCTTACCTCGGTCCTGGGGAAGCTCTTTGAGAAAATTATCCAGGAGCACATCTGCGAGGGTATGACCAGGTTACAAAATTCTTGGACGCAGGTGTTGCGGTGGACGTAGTCTTTCTGGGCTTTAGGAAGGCCTTTGACACTGTCTCTCACCCCTTTCTCATTAAAAAATTAGGCGACTGTGGTGTCAATGCCTACACAGTCAGATGGATCACAAATTGGTCGGAGGGCCACACCCAGAGAGTGGTGGTGGACAGGACATTTTCGACCTGGAGGGATGTGGGCAGTGGGGTTCCCCAGGGCTCAGTCCTCGGGCCAGCACTGTTCAATGTCTTCATCAGCGACTTGAACTAGGGGGTGAAAAGCACCTTGTTCAAATTTGTGGATGACACTAAGATGTGGGGAGAAGTGGGCACGCTAGAGGAGAGGGACAGGCTACAACTAGATCTGGACAGGTTACAGGGGTGGGCAGATGAGAACAGGATGGGTTTCAAAACTGACTAGTGCAACGTTTTGCACCTGGGGAGGAAGAACCAGCAGCATACCTACAGGCTGGGGAACTCCCTTCTCATCAGTGCGGAGGCAGAAAAGAATCTTGGAGTCGCTACTGATTCCAAGATGAACATGGGCTGACAAGGTGAGGACGCAGTCAGGAAGGCTAAGTGCATCTTATCATGCATCCACAGATGCATCACAAGCAGGCCCAAGGAGGTGATCCTCCCCCTCTATGGGGCATTGGTCAGGCCGCAGTTGGAGTACTGCATCCAGTTCTAGGCGCCGCACTTCAGGAGGGATGTGGACAGCATCGAGAGGGTCCAGAGGAGGGCCACTTGCATGATCGGGGCCAGCAGGGCAGGCCCTACGAGGAGAGGCTACAGGACCTGAGCCTGTTCAGCCTCCACAAGAGAAGGCTGAGAGGGGATCTGGTGGCTGTCTATAAACTGGCTAAGGGGGACCAGCAGGCATTGGGAGAGTTCCTGTTCCCCCAAGCACTACCAGGAGTAACAAGGAATAACGACCAGAAGTTGACTGAGAGTAGATTCAGGCTAGATATCAGGAGGCACTACTTCACTGTCAGCTAGGATCTGGAACCAACTTCCAAGGGAAGTAGTGCTCGCTCCTACCCTGGGGATTTCAAAAGGAGGCTAGATAATCACCTAGCCATGGTCGTTTGATCCCAGCATTCTTTCCTGCTCATGGCAGGGGGTCGGACTTGATGATGTGCTAAGCTCCCTTCCATCCCTACCAACTGTGAAACTATGAGGGATCTTTTCCCCTCATGCTGATTGGGGAAAAGATCGTGTCTTAGATTCAAGTATATATAGTATTTATCACCTGTTATTCTTAGGGAAAAAAGTGAGGCCAGGGATTTAAACTATCTGTACACTAAGTGTCTAGAAAATAATCCTATTATCAGAGATTTTCGCAACTTGTGCCCTGGAAAGAATATATACATTTCTGAAAATGCTGAGTACATTCTGGTATAATTTGTGTGTGTAATTCTTGTAAATAAATAGAGGTATTTCATAGATTTTCAGGGCTGGAAGGGACCTCAGTAGATCATCGAGTCCGACTCCCTGCCCTGGGCAGGAGAGTGCGCTGGGGTCTGACGACTCCAGCCAGGTATTTATCCAGTCTCCTCTTAAAGACCTCCAAGGTAGGGGAGAGCACCACCACACCAGAAGTGCATTCCAGATTCTGGTAACCCTTATCATAAAGAAGTTCTTCCTAATGCCAGGTCTAAATCTGCTCTCTGTAAGTCTGTGGCTGTTGTTTCTAGTTATTCCAAGGGGCACCTTGTTAAACAGAGTATCTCCTATCCTTGCTGTCCCCCACCCTTGACAAATTTGTAGACAGCCACGAGATTCCCTCTCAGCCTTCTCTTACACAGGCTGAAGAGATTTGGTCCCTCAACCTCTCCTCATAGAACCTATCTTGTACGCCCCTAACCATATGAGTGGCTCTCCTCTGGACCCTCTCAAGGTCATCCACATCCATCTTGAAGTGCAGCACCCAAAACTGAATGCAGTACTCCAGCTGCAGCCTTACCAATGCCACATACAAGGGAAGTATCACCTCCTTAGTCCTGTTCGTGATGCAACTGGTTTATGCATGATAGAGTGCAGTTAGCTCTATTGATCACTTCGTTACACTGATGACTCATGTTCATCTTGGAGTCAACTATGACTCTGAGATCCCTTTCTGCTGCTGTGCTGCTTAAAAATTCCCCTGCCAATCTGTATGTGTTGGTGATTCCTTCTCCCTAGGTGCAGTACTTTGCACTTACCTTTGTTAAACTGTATCCTGTTTTGTTCTGCCCACTTTTCCAGCCTGTCCAAATCCACTTGAATCTGTTCCCTGCCCTCCAGTGTGTCCACTTTGCCCCACAATTTGGTGCAATCCGCAAATTTGGACAGCGTGGTCATCATGCCCTCGTCCAAACCACTGATGAAGATACTAAACAACACTGTTCCAGGGACCGAGCCTTGGGGGACACCACTGCCCACATCTTTCCAGGTCAAAACCGACCCATCTATCACCACTCTCTGGGTGCACCCCATTAGCCAATTTGCCACCCACCTGACCATGAAACCATCTAAGTCACAACCGCTTAGTTTTTTTATGAATAATAGATCTCAACAAGCTATAAATAAATGTTGAAAATCTATCTCTGGTTGAAGTCCCTTAGGAATACTTCCATGCAGCAGGGTAACTAAGGGAAGATGACTAGGGCACAAACCTAAAGTGGGCACCAGAAGAGAGCTCCCCACCTCCCCAGAGGTGCTCTGCCCTGTTGTGCTGCCAAATATACTCTAATCCCTTGCCACCAGAGATGGGAATTGGTGGCACCTGGGGCAGGGCACGGGTACAGGGGCAGCCAGGGCTATGTGGGGGGGGGTCATGTCTAGCAGTCCCAGCACCCTTATTAGCCTTACATCCCTTACAAGGGAGATGCTGGTGCTCTGGGGGAGGTGTCAGTATGGCCAGCAGCCAGTGGGTCAATATGGCCTTCGTACTGCAGCTACTGCCTTTGTTGCTGTCAAATTAATTGCTGCCCATTACAGCTGGCCACAGGAATCAGTGGCACTCAGCAACAAGAGTGAGTGGCAATGGTGGCTGCAGCAGGGAGCCATGAGAGGCCCCTTACATTCAGCAGCTGGTAAATTAACCCCTTGGCTGCTGGCTGTGCCAATATCTCCCCCAGCAGCATCAACATCTCCCATGAGGCTGAGGGGAGTGGGGCTGCTGGAATGTGATCCCCACACTATCCTGGGAGTAAACCTTAACAATTACACCTCTCTATTTCTGTGCTGGAAATGATGTAATTTTATAATAGCTTAAAAGGTAAAAATTAAGGCCCTCACCCTGAAACTAATTGCTATCCCTGTGAATAGCTCAACTCAGGTCAGTGAGGTTGACTTGAATGGAACTATGCACATGACTACTCACATTCATAAGGTTTGCAGCACTGTACCACAGCACAGTAAGAATTTCTAGGAATTAGCAGCCAATAATTATCAACACAATAGTACATGAAAATGGCTTGTGGCCAAAATGCTATTTGCTACTTGAATAGTCTATATTCAGCTTTTGAATATTAGAAGATACATGAACAGCAATATTTACAAATAAAGATATACACATATATATGCACTATATATTATATCTAATGTGCGTTTGACTTACTTTAACATCAAGTAAATGTTATCTGATGTGTTTAATTTCTAAACAAATTCTCTGAGAAGAAGGGAACATAACCGAAGTCACATTGGTCCTGATACTAAGTATTTATGGTTATGTTTAAACCATCCATGTTCAGAATAGGACTTAGGCACACACTTAAATTTAAGTGCAAGTTTAATTATATGTTTAAGTCTTGGCTTGAGTAAGGATTCATAGATGTTAGGGTCGGAAGGGACCTCAATAGATCATCGAGTCCAACCCCCTGCATAGGCAGG
>NW_005842775.1:577683-581696 GCF_000455745.1 Alligator sinensis
GAGAGGCTTGTCGTGCCCCTCGCTTAGGAACACTGAGGCAAAGAACTCGTTGAGGAGTTCAGCCTTGTCCCCCCTGTCCATCACCAATTGTTTCTGCCCATTTAGCAGGGGTCCTATTCCTCCCTGGGCCTTCCTTTTACTCCCTAAATATACATCATTAAAAATATTACATCTAATGTAATACCGATGAATTAAATAAACCTGAAATAAATAACCCCAAAACTATATTTTTGCCATATAAAACTCAAAAGTTTTCCCCACAGAGCAAGTTATCAATTATATTAACTAATCAGCAAATCAGCTCACCAAAAGTGATATTTTCACCCTGTGATCATAATTTTCTCTACCAAGGCCAAATCTAGGAGGAATAAGTTGTCACCAGTCATGATGTGATATAATGTAAAATCAAAAGCAGCAACTCCTCTACTGCTGTTCTTGAACCAAATATACTTGTGACCTGCCAAATCAAAGAGGGATACATGCCTGAACTCTTTAAATTATTGCAAAGACAGAAATAAAAATCAGATATGGTGAAGAAATGTGTAACTATGTACATCAATATAATACTACATAAATTTGATGTGAAAGAGCAAATAACTTTTTTCTCTCTTTTGAAGGATGCCATGGCACTTTATCTCAACACTCTGACAGATGGAACGTGCTCAAATTTGAGCAAATTTCACTGTCTGATTTCATTGTCAGGAGCGATGGTGCTCTGGAGTGATAAAGTAAATAGTTCTGTCATATTTAACCTCACTGAAGCATGTCATGTATGTGACAAGAAAGAGCCAGGGGTCCAGATAATGACAAGTGAGAAAGGTGAGCTAGGAGAATGTCACATCTGTCAACCTGCACTATGCTAGGATCACCACGTATAAAGAAACTGTCACTTCACTGAGTTTGTTATCATATAACACCACCTAAAATTTTAGCATTGCCAAATATATTTTCAGTGACTGTTTGGATAGAACTGAATGTTCTATAAGAAAAATAAGGAATTTACCAAGAAATGTTAGAAAATGTATATAATACCCAGAAAGGTTGGACTCCAAAACATTCTTCTGAAAATCACAGAAACTCAGACATATTATTTACTTTCTTCACATAAATCTTACCGTGGCAGAATAGGCTATATACATGATATTTTGCCAATATCACAAATGGGGGCTGGAAATTGACTCATTTACTTAAGCTGATGAGCATTTACTTACAACAGTGGTTTTCAAACTTTTTTCATTTGCGGACCCTTAAAACATTTCAAATTGAGGTGCAGAGCCCTTTGGAAATTTTGAGTGGAGATGTGGATCCCTTTGGATTGTAAATGTAAATATTCACAAACTTTTGATTGATCATAGTCATCTTTCACAGACCCCTTAGTCTGTGGACCCCATGGGTCCATGGACCACAGCCTGAAAACCACTGATTTATAAGTCCAGTTTCTGTGACAGAATTATTACAGAATTTTTCCTTTAACAACTTCAAAGCTAAAGTTTTTTTAACTGGCCACTTTTATTGTTTTACTTGCCTTGAAAAATATTTGTTTTAATTATGCTAATTGTTTAATTTGTATTACTTTAACTCAATTCTTTTATTTTTCATATCCAAAAGGCCATACTAATCGGCTACAGAATCATAGAATATCATTGAAAAATAGGGATGGACAGGACCTCTGAAGGTTATCTAGTCCAACCCCCTGCCTGAAACAGGATCAACCCTATGCAAACCATCCTATCTACATCCATTGTCTAACCTACTAGCAAAACTACAGTTAACCCTGACATGACACAAGACATAATGACCTAACCTGCCACAGGTAAAGCAGGGGGACCATAGCAAACTACATCCTGCTGCTATAAAGGTTGTTAATATATGCCCAAGAGATCCCAGGAGGAGGGCCATGTTCCCACCCCGCTACAGAGGAACCCCGCCCCCACCTTTTTGCATTAATCTGAACATGGGGTAAAATATCTTCCTGACCCCAAATATGGTGATGTCTGACCCTAAGCCAGGAAACTCCAGCTTTAAGTTCAAGTAGTAGCATTGGCCCACCCCAATCAAAATCCCTAGTCTTGGCTGCAGCCACACCCAATGCCTCTGAGGAAGGCTTAAAGAAACCCCTGATACATGTAGCAGAAAGAAGGGGAGGGAGCAACCAGCCCAGAAGCATGAGAAATACCCACAGAACATAGGCACAGCTACATCTATATCATCCCCAAGCAATAGCTGTCCAACCTTTTCTTGAACACCTCCAGTGATGGACAGTCCACAACTTCCCTAGGCAATCTATTCCACTGCCTCACTGTTCTAACACTGAAGAATTTTTTCCTGGTATCCTATTTTGCTGCAGCTTCAAGGCATTGGTCTGCATCCTACTCTCAGCAGAATAAGAGAAACAGTGCTTTCCCTCTTCTTTATGGTAGCTCTTTAAAATTTGAAGACTGCTATCATATCCCCTCTTCAGTGCCTTTTTTGCAAGCTGAACATGCCTAGCTCCTTCAGCCTCTCCTATGACTTGCTTTCAAAACTCTTTATCATCTTTGTCACCTGCTTCTGGACCGTCTCTAACTTCTGCATATCCTTTTAAAAATGTGGAGTCCAGAGCAGTACATAATACTCTAGATGAGGCCTAAACGTTGATGAGTAGATAGGCACTATCATCTCCCATGTTTTGCATCTAATGCTTCTATGGATGCACCTCAAAACCACATTCACCTGCTGTGCAACTGCGTCACACTGCAGACTCATATTGAGTCTGTGATCTACCAAGACTCCTAGATCCTTCTCCCTAGTGCAGTCCAGCCAGGTATCACCTATTTTATATTTATGTTTTTGATTATTCCTTCTGAAGTATAGCACCTTGCATTTTTCCACTCTGAATTTCATTCTGTTTCAGCCCAACTTTCCAATCTGTTGAGATCCTTCCTAATTGAACTCTCATCCGTAACATGTTCACAGTCCTTCCCAGTTTTGTATTATCTGCAAACTTGCTCCTGAAGCTTTCTATGCCAGCATCCAAATAATTAATAAACATCCTCAATAACACTGGACCCAGAACAGACCCCTGTGGGACTCCCCTTGAAAGTTCCTGCCATTCTGACAGAGATCCATTAATAATTATCCTCTGTTTGCAGCTATTGAGCCAGTAGTCTATTCACTTTAAAATAGTTTTGTCTAGTCCACATTTCTCCAATTTGTTTATGAGAAGGTAATGTGAAACCTTGTCAAAAGCCTTGCTGATGTCCAGATACACTATTATCCACCTGTCAAATAAATAGATCAAGTTTGTTTGATACTATTTATTCTCAGTAAATCCATGCTGGCTGCTTGTGATCAGCTTTTCCTCCTCTGGATACTTACAAATGGCTTTCCTTAGGATATGCTCCAGTATCCTGGGTACTGAGGTAAGGCTAATCATCCTGTAATTCCCTAGGTCCTTCTTTTTGCCATTTTTAAAGAAGAGCACTACATTAGCCCTTTTCCAGTTTTCTAGTATATCACCTGTCTCCCACAACTTCATGAAATCATTGCCAAAGGTTCTGAGGTCTCTTCCACCCATTCCTTCACTACCCTGAGATGATGTTCATCAGACCCTGCTGACATGAATTCATTCAGACCCACCAAAAACTCTCCAAGTGTCTCTCTAAATATTTCATCCCTCAGCTTGTCCCCTTCCTTATCCAAATAATCCTTATTAGGTACCTGACTGTAGCTTGCATTTTTTGTGAAGACTGAGGCAAAGTAGCTGTCAAGTAGCTCCACCTTCTTTGCATCTTTGATTAGGAGTACCCTCTGGCTAGTTAACAGTGGACCCATAGTTTCCTTGGTATTTCTTTTCTGGCCAACATACTTATAGAACTTCTTCTTGTTGCCCTTAACCTCCCTTACCAGGTGCAGCTCATTCTTTGCCTTCCTGATTTTGTCCTTGCAGATTCTTGGTATCTCTTGCTACACTTCCTTGGTGACCTGCCTGTTTTTCTATTGTTCATATACTTCCCTTTTGCAGCTTCTAAAAT
>NW_005842775.1:581708-581970 GCF_000455745.1 Alligator sinensis
GCATTCCTTCTTGTGCTTCCATCATGTCAGAACAGTTTCTTGTTTGGCTTCCAGTACTACGCCCTTTAGATGCTCCCAGGCCTCCTGAGTACCTTTATCCTTTAGTCTGTCTTCTCATAGCACCAGGCCTATTAACTTCTTGAGTCAGATAAAATCTGCCTTTTTGGTATCTGGTGTCCTAGTTTTTCTGACCTCATGCTTAGGACCTACCTAAATCATGGCAGAAGTTCATGGTACAGCAGCACCTTTAATCTTGCTCTTT
>NW_005842775.1:582002-587189 GCF_000455745.1 Alligator sinensis
TTCCCGTTGGCCCCCCAAAGCTGCTGAGTGGCTGACAGGCAAAAACTAGCATTAATTGCCTCTTGGCTGCTTAGCAGTGGAGGGGGTCAGGGGGGGGGGGAGGGGACAGCAAAAAGAATAAGAGGGGCTGTTGCTTTCCCTGTCTCAGGATCTGCGATTTTATCACATCCTGATCACTTCCTCCCAAGTTACCCATCACTTTCACATACTTCACCAGTTTTTCCCTATTGGTAAGGGCAATGTCCAAGATAGATGATCCCCTAGTTGTATCCTCTACCTTCTGAAATAGAAATATGTCCTCCACACTAAGTTAGGAACTAGCTTGCCATTTTATGTTTGACTGCATTGTTTCAGCAGATGTCTGGAAAACAGAAGTCTCCCATCAGTACCATCCCATAGCTTTTGGACAGATTTGTCACCTGCTTGAAAAGTGCCTCATCCACACCTCTCCTTCCTTATTTGGTGGCCTATAATGAATCCCCAATCTTTGTATCAGTGTTGAATCTTTCACCTTTCATCCAAATGCATTCTGTTCTCCTAGAAGCAAACATTTGCTTCCCATTGGACTTCTGGGATTACAAAACTCCACAAATTGCCTAAGAACCATTTTGGAACTAAAAACAGAATTAATGATCTCTCCTATCACTCAGAGATAGTTTTGATATTTTCATTTGAAATAAAAGTTCTGTTTTCCTATTGAAAGTTAGAACCTCTTTCATACATCTATCTAGGGAAAATGAAGGCTTCAAGTAAGCTTTGGTCATCTCTAAGAAAGACTGCTATATAGCCAGCAGCAGATGCAGGCATGTGTGTGGCCATACCACCCTTTGCCATTGGTTCACCTCTGAGAGTTCTGGTTTCAGTTGTCACATGTAAATGCAATGATCTTTTCGCTGATGCTACTTCCCACTTTTTGCTGACCCAGATTCACTGCTGTGTACAGCTGATGGTCCATTCTGTGGTCAGCTACATTTCTCTACCATTTAAACAACTTCTTCCCACAGAGGTGGGCCAGGATGTACTTTCTTTCATTTTTGGAAACGATGACAAAATCCCATTCGTTGCAATTGCTGCTGAGCTTGGTGAATGGAGGGTGCTAGCACTTAGAATCAAATAGACTTTACTCAGTGTTGAAAACATTCTATCTTAAGAGGACTTAATTTGGACTGGACTATCTGCTTTTGTGGAAACAATCCCATACGTGGCAGGCACAGATATCATGTTGTCCATGGTCATGTTTTAAAAATTTTTCTTCCTACTGGTTCTAGATACACTGAGAGATTTGAGGTACTACTGCAAATTGGTTTCACATTCATTCTAGTTAGCAAAGCCTAGTGGGAATTAATAGCTGCATTGCTAATGAGGAATACTCCTTTATTCATAAGAACTCGTATTTTGACAATCTGACTAATTGTTGCCCATGTACATGACAACCTTTTTAGAAAGGGAACTGAATAGGTGGTAGACTTGGCTCAAGTCCCAATATTTATTCAACCCTTATCTTTCCCATTTGGTACAATCCTGTAATAAGATGTTGAGTGTCATCCACTGTAATTCTGATTTATAATCTAAATTAAATATAAATAAATATAAATTAAAGGCTCTTTTTGCAGAAGTCTGAACTGCAATAGGTGAGACCATATGGGACTTTTTCATCTTTGGTTTTTCTGGCCAAAGAGCTTACTGGGTGTGAATCTGTCTGTTTTCAGCTGATTATGGGTGAGGTTGATACCAATGTTAAGTGATACTGGTCTACAGGGCAAATGGTGTTCTTATTAACAGAAGCAAACTGTACAAAGAGTTAAAGTAATTTAACTTTAAAAAGGTGAATACAGAAAAAGCAAGATGAAAAAGGAATGTACAATTTGGCACTTGAATCTGCATTCACTTGGATGGACAGGAACAATGGGATTAACAAAAAAGTACCAGAAATAGAAAAAAGAAAATAAAGTGAAAAACAATTCATAAATGTTTAACTAAAGCCTGCTATTTGACTTTTGCAACAATTTTTAACATTTTAGAGGGGGGGAAAAAACCCTGCAAGAAAAAAAATTTTTTGAAAGCCTCACTACCCAAAAAAGCATGTCTTGATTCATTAATTTTCACAAATGATTGTAGTTCTTAAATCTGCATGTTAAAAATGAAAATTTCCTTTGTTTAAAAGAAAAAAATAAACAAACTACAATTCTGACAAACCACAATTCTGACCAATTCCGGTCTGTTGTTTATATCACAAGTTTCTAAAATCTGAATTTTCTTTTAAAGTACAATGGTGTTAATGAAAACTTTGCCCAAAATCTGAGAAAAAAGTGAGAGGAGCTTAATAAAAAGCAAGCATTTGGATGCTTAGCTTAAGAGTAGGCATAGTGGATCTTCTTTTAATCAGAAAAGGAAGAGGGCAAATTACAGTGTGGCATTTATGTGCTGCTTTATCCAGCAGGCAGTTGAAGACTAGGTATTTTAGTATTTATATTAACTATTCTTTAAACATTCCTACAAAAGAAAATTTGTACAATAGAGCCTTCTGTTGCATGTGCTTCTCAACCCGATCCTACATCTGCTTACAGGTCATACCCTCTATTTTCACAAGTGAAAGAAAAAGACCAATTTTAGAGGCCTATAAAATGGATTAGGAGGATAGGCCATGTCAATTTCATGATCTTTTTATGTGTACATTTTAGATGCGACTCATTAACATCTTTTTGATGAAAGGTTAAGCATGTGTTTAAAAAAAAAACCCAACAAAACTTTTACATAGGGCATATGTTGTCAGGGAGGCAGGCTCTAAGTAGGTACAAAATAATCAAGACAAACTATAAAATATATAGAGAGCTTCATTACAACAAAGTATCAGCAGCTGCCGCTTTACCATCTAAGGAGGCAACTGCCACATCACACATACAGAATTAGATATAGTATATTTTTGTTTCATGTGAATATGTAGTTCGTTGACAATTTCTCTGAGGCTTTTCCAGGGCAGATCTGGCTCACTTTATTGAAAAATGTGTAGCTGTAAATATTGCAGTAAGGACAGATTTTTACTCTGTGACTCAAAGGGGGAAGTCATGTTTTAGCCTTATTTTAATGAGCAAGTGTGATAAAGGGTAAGCTATTGTCAAGTGAAATTTTCTTGATAAGACAAGATATACAGTTAAACAACAACAATAGCAAAAGCAGGGGCAATAATAGTAGTTCTTTCTTTTCATTCATTTTGTTAAAAGAAAGAAGCCAGCTAGGTCTCTTCACTTCTCCATTGAGGCTGAGCCCCTAGAAAGCAATTACACTGAGGAACTACTGGAAACCTGATCTTTTGCATAGCCTTTTACAGCACCACCTTTCACCAACAGGCTGCTGTGCACTGTCTTCAATCACTTTACATCATCTAAAGCAGGGATCGGTAACATAAGGCCCATGGATCAGAACCCACAGGTACAGCTGCCGCATCTGACCCTTGGAACTAGAGGGTTTTGGCAGCCAGGGACTTGACTAGTATCTGCACTGGAGCCAGGTCGTAAGAAGTAGGGCTGTGCGAAGCTTTGGTAGCCGATTCGATTTGGAGGAGATTCAGCGGCTGAATCTCCAAATCCAAATTGAATCAGGAGACCAGTTAAAAGGTCTGAATCAAATCAGAAGCCTCCAAAGCGATTCGGAAAAGATTTGGCCATAGACTAAACAGGCAGCAGTCCTCAAGGACGAGGGACATAGCTGCCTCTAGCTGGTAAGGCTATTGTGGTGGGGAGAGGGAAAATCCAGGTCACAAAATCCTTAGACGCAGGTGTCACGGTGAATGTAGTCTTTCTGGGCTTTAGGAAGGCCTTCGACACTGTCTCTCACCTCATTCTCATTAAAAAATTAGGTGACTGGTGTCGATGCCTACACAGTCAGATGGGTTGCTAATTGGCTGGAGGGCCGCACCCAGAGAGTGGTGGTGGATGGGTCATTTTCGACCTGGAGGGATGTGGGCAGTGGGGTTCCCCAGGGCTCGGTCCTTGGGCCAGCACTGTTCAACGTCTTCATCAGTGACTTGGACTAGGGGGTGAAAAGCACCTTGTTCAAATTTGCGGATGACACTGAGATGTGGGGAGAAGTGGGCACGCTAGAGGAGAGGGACAGGCTACAACTAGATCTGGACAGGTTACAGGGGTGGGCAGATGAGAACAGGATGGGTTTCAATACTGACAAGTGCAACGTTTTGCACCTGGGGAGGAAGAACCAGCAGCATACCTACAAGCTGGGGGACTCCCTTCTCGTCAGCACAGAGGCAGAAAAGAATCTTGGAGTCACTACTGATTCCAAGGTGAACATGGGCTGACAAGGTGAGGACGCAGTCAGGAAGGCTAACTGCACCTTATCATGCATCCACGAGCAGGCCCAAGGAGGTGATCCTCCCCCTCTATGCGACACTGGTCAGGCCGCAGTTGGAGTACTGTGTCCAGTTCTGGGTGCCGCACTTCAGGAGGGATGTGGACAACATGGAGAGTGTCCAGAGGGCCCCCCTCATGATCGGGGGTCAGCAGGGCAGGCCCTACGAGGAGAGGCTATGGGACCTGAACCTGTTCAGCCTCCACAAGAGAAGGCTGAGGGGGGATCTTGTGGCCATCTATAAACTGGCCAGGGGGGACCAGCAGGCAATGGGAGAGTCCCTGTTTCCCTGAGCACTACCAGGAGTAACAAGGAATAATGGCCATAAGTTAACGGAGAGTAGGTTCAGGCTAGACACTAGGAAGCACTACTTCACAGTGAGGGCGGCTAGGATCTGGAACCAGCTTCCAAGGGAAGTGGTGCTTGCTTCTACCCTGGGGGTCTTCAAAAGGAGGCTAGATAGACACCTAGCTGGGGTCATTTCACCCCAGCTTTCTTTCCTGTCCATGACTGGGGGTCGGACTTGATGATCTGCTCAGGTCCCTTCTGACCCTACCAACTATGAAACTATAGAAAGGGCGTGGGGGACAGGGGCGGGGGCGCAGATCAATTCCCCCACAGCAAGGGAGAGATTGGAGTTGGGACAAGCTGCCCAGCCAGGGCAGAGGGGTGAGGGATTCGGGGAGGGGAGCGATGGGTGCAGAATGCAGGTGCGGCAGCACTGGAAGAGGGGGCTATGCCCTGCTAACACTTGGCCAGCCGGGGTGGGGGGAGGGAGGGAGCAATGCAGGCAGAGCTCACTCTGGGTGGAAGGGGGCAAGTGGC
>NW_005842775.1:587199-601950 GCF_000455745.1 Alligator sinensis
GCCCCTACTGCCAGAGCTGCTGCACCTGCATCCCGTGCCCTCTCTCCCCCAACCCCAGGTGGGTGGCTTGTCCAGCCCCAATCCCTCCCTCACTGTGGGGGCGCTGATCTGCCCCCCCATGCCCCTTCCCTCCCCCCTCTGCCCACTACAACAGACTTACCAGCTGGAGGCAGCCAGCTGTGTCCAGTGTCTTGAGGAGTGCTGCCTGTTTAGTCTATGGCTGAATCTCCGAAGCGGTGCCAAGTCTTCGGATGCAATTCAGCCAAATCGAATTGGGACAGTGATTTGAATTTCCGAATTGAATCACTGTCCCTCCAAATCGGCTGAATCTGAATCCGAAGCGAATACTGGCCGCTTCACACAGGCTTAGTAAGAAGCTGCAGCTGCAGCTGCACTACTGCTGGGAGCGGGGGAGGGATAGGTGGGGGAACAGTGGCAGGGAAAAGCTTGTGGCAGAAATATTCGCATCAGAACACCAGCCCACGTCAGAGAGATTGTTCTGGCCTGAGGCTCTGAAAAGCTGCCAACTGCTGATCTGAAGGAAAGCTGGTCCAGTGGTCACGGTGTTGACTTTGATCTCAGTTCAGCTCTTCACTCCAGTGAAATTCTTCTATACAACTCTGAAGCTGTATTAAAAAGAAAGGTAGCAAGCAGGTATTTGACACCACTACAAAGCGTTTTCTATAACAACTCCTGGCAATTGACAGAAACCTCACACAGGAGGTGGGATTATGTTCAGTAAAAATGAACTGCCTGAAGAAGAATGAGGACAAGATATGAGAAAGCTATACCCTATGAACTCGGCATAGCAAGAAGGTTGCTAGTTCTGCGGTTTCCAAAGTAAGAAAGAACTCAGTAGGATGGTGTAGTCAGCAGAATCAGGACAGTATCTGAAACCCGGAATGAACATAAAAAGCTGAATTTTTTTTTTACATCAACAGTACAACAGAGTGGGCTGTGGAAAAGAATAGCATTACCTTTATAAGAAGAATAGGGACATAACTGTTCAACAGTTGCTGACTATCTTTACAGATTTGTGAAAATTCTGCCTCTCAATCAGACCCCCAAGATCACATGCCAAACAAAAGCTAAAAGCTCATTTCAACATTTGGAAGAAAACTTTCACTGATCTCTCTTTGCTATCTCTGGTAAGTTGCTGGAGGACAGTATGTTTTTTAGTATATTGTTTTCAGGCACACCGTTCCGACTGAAATAGATGGAGAAGGAAAGCAACACAAAATGTGAAGAAAATTATAAAATAAAGGATCCTATCTCAGACTTTTTGTTTCATTACTGAATAAATGCAACTTGGCGGCTGATAGATTGACAGATTAGAATAATTCTCCCAAACTCAGAGGTAAATTGTCTTCCTTTAACTATTGTAAAGAAGCTTGAAACTTACCCAAGTTCCAGTAAAATGGAACCTAGAAACATTAAAAACTATCTATTGTTATTCAACTACTCAAGAGCCTACATGATAGAAACTGATCAAGACACTCAGTACAAAAGCAGCATCTTTAGGATTAATGGATGCATGAGCAATGATTTGAACAGTGTAATCTATGCGAAGGGAGATAACTCCGCTGAGAAGGATCCTATCTCTACTGAATAGAAATGTCTATCTTAAGGTTTTGCTAATTTAAATAAAGCAAATGGACAAAACCTTCCTCTATGCCAAATGAAGATCAGTTTTAAGTATGTGTTGAACCTTCTGAGTCTCTGGATCCATAATATTATGTTTAAATTTGTTATATATTATCTTTTCAGGAAAAAGTTTGAGATGTCCAGAGTATATGCCCTGTTAGTTAAATGTATAAGGAATCCAGAAAAGGGGAACTAGGAAAAACTCTACACAGAAGGTTGGCTAATGGAGTATCTGTGACAGAGAGCCAGAGGCTTCTGTCATTTTAAATGGAGAATTCAATGGGCTAAAGCTTGCTGTGTGGGCTGGTGGCAGAGGGCAGTCCAGCCATTAAGCCAAGGGGGAACACCTGACTTAGTTAAAGAGCACTTAACTAACTTAGTTAAAGGTTAGTGCTGACTTAAAGAGCACTTAGAATGCTGGCCTGGATGACCTCCATCCACGGGTGCTGAAGGAATTGGCCAGTGTCATCATTGAGCTGCTGGCACAGCTGTTTGAGCTCCATGGTGCTCTGGACAGGTCCCTGAGGACTGGAAAAAGGCCGATGTGGTGCCCATTTTTAAGAAGGGGAGAAGGGAGGAGCTGGGTAAGTTTAGGCCAGTTAGTCTTATCTCTATCCCTGGGAAAATACTAGAAAATATCATCAAAGAGCATATTTGTGAAAGCCCAGCAGGGGAAATGATGCTGAATGGAAACCAGCACAGGTTCATCGCAGATAGATCCTGCCTGACAAACCTTATATCCTTTTATGACCAGGCCACACACTGCCTTGACACAGGAGCAGAGGCCAATGTCATCTACATGGATTTTAGGAAAGCCTTTGACAGTTTCGCATCCTATTCTCATAGGGAAGCTAGCAGGCTGTGGAGTGGACGCCTACACAGTCAGGTGGGTGGTCAACTGGTTTAGGGACCGCACCCAGAGAGTGGTGGTTGACAGGTCATTTTCAACCTGGAAGGAGGTGGGCAGTGGGGTCCCACAGGGTTTGGTCCTTGAGCTGGTATTATTTCATATATTCATCAGTGATTTGGACGAGGGTGTGTTGAGCACCCTCTCCAATTTCGCAGATGATACCAAATTATGGGGCAAAGTTAATACACCAGAAGGCAGGGAGCAGATACAGGCCGACCTGGACAGGTTAGAACAATGGGTGCAATGTAATAGGATGCAATTCAACAAAGATAAATGTAAGGTACTCCACCTAGGAAGGAGTAATCCCCAGCACATCTACAGGTTGGGGGATGTCCTCCTCAGCAGCTCAGAGGCTGAGAGAGATCTTGGGAGTCATAATTGACTCCAAGATGAACATGAGTCAGTAGTGCAATGAGGCCATCAACAAAGCTAATCGCACCTTGTCGTGTATTAGCAGATACATGACCAACAGATTGAAGGAGGTGATGCTCCCCCTGTATGCAGCACTAGTCAGGCCGCAGTTGGAGTACTGTGTCCAGTTTTGGGCACCGCACTTCAAAAGGGATTCGGAGGATCTGGAAAGGGTTCAGAGAAGGGCCGCCCACATGATTAGTGGTCTCTGTAAAAGACCCTAGGAGGAGAGATTGAGAGAGCTGGATCTCTTCAGCCTATACAAAAAACGGCTGAGGGGTGACCTTGTCGCCACCTATAAATTTATCAGGGGAGGGCAGCAGGGAATTGGGGATGCGCTGTTTTCCAGAGTGCCCTAGGGAGTAACTAGGAATAATGGGTGCAAACTAGTGGAGAGTAGATTTAGGTTAGACATTAGGAAGAAATTTTTTACAATAAGGGTGGCCAGAGTCTGGAATGGGCTTCCAAGAGAGGTGGTGCTGTCACCTAACTTGGAGGTCTTCAAGAGGAGGCTTGACAATCACATGGCTGGGGTCATCTGACCTCAGTCCTCTTTCCTGCAAGGGGTAGGGGGTTGGACACGATGATCCATTGGGTCCCTTCCAACTCTATAATCTATGAATCTATGAAAAGCCTGTGGGTGGGTCAGTAGCCACCTGACCAGAAGGGGCAGTGCTTAGGGGCATATAATAAATGCAAAACTCTAGAACTCTTGGTTCAGAGATGATAAGTTTTATTAGACCAACTAAGAAATCACAAAAAAAAAAAATCTTAGGCATGCACGCCCTTCCTCAGACTCAGGGAAAATTGAAGATGGTAAAAAGTCCCCATAGGTATTTTCCCTGAGCCTGAGGAAGGGCGTGTGCGCCTGAAATTTTGCAAAAAAAGCTCTTTTTTTGTGATTTCTTAGTTGCTCTAATAAAAGGTATAATCTCTGAACCAAGAATTCTAGAGTTTTGCATTTGTTTTTGTCTCAGACCAACACAGTTACCAAATACATCCCTAGGGGCATATAAGGTCAGTGTCTAGAGCAAGGCGGGCAGGCTGGCACTGCAGGATACAGAATTCCTGAGAGAGACAGGCTTCAGAAAACAGGACAATGGACACTCAAGCTACCCAAGGGAGCTAGATGGAGATACCTAAAGGGGAAGTATGGTTTGTGGTGGGGTACTGATCCAGAGCAAGGGTAGAGTTTAGTTTCAGACTGGTTTGCTTGTATTTGTGTTGTGTTTAAATCTAAGTCTGGAGGACTGAGCTGTGGCTATGGGGTAGTATGGAGGCCACAGGGGTGCCAGAGGTGCACCCAACTTAGAGCCTTGCCTGGGTCAGAGATCCTCAGGGAAACAGAGAAGACCAAGAGCAGCCTGGCCTGGGTCAGAGCGCCCAGGGAGCCGAGTAGATCAAGAGCAGCCTGGCCTGGGTCGGGTACCGCAGGGGGCTGTCATAAGGCACAGGGCCGTGGGGCCCACAGCTTGAGAGGACAAGACCAGGGTTGAGGCCCATAAGCCAAGGGTCAGGACAGTGGACCTTGGCCAAGAGGTGCAGCCAGAATAAGAGGACCAAAGCTGGGAAGGTTGTAGCCCAGACAAAGGGTTAAGGTCTTAGGGCCCCTCCAAGGTAATGGCCTTAAGGCAGAGAGACTGTGCAATGCAACATGGCTCTGAATTGAGCAGGCTCAGTCGAGCCTGAAGAGAAGCTGGGCAGAAAGGGTGTCCGGAGTCCAATGATCTCTAAGGACAACCTGCCTGTTTAACTTCAACACAAAGACATAGCAGGTGACACAGCATGGTGGACCCCTGAAAGGTCAGGGTGGGCACAAAAACAGCAGAGAGGATCCAGGCGGCCACTAGGTAGAGAGCACGACATGGCCACCCTCAGAGCCTGACTGGTTACAGCATCTCTCCCACAATTCTCCCTGAGTTTTCCATGATATTCTTTTTGATCTACAGACCTGCAATTTTCCTACATATTCATAAACTATTCTTGAAGCTAGTCATGTTCAGCAGTGATAGATTCATTCAATTTATCAAAAAGTATCAAATAGAAAATAGAAAGAAGCTACAAAGTTTGTTGTCACAGACAGAGCCTCGTGAGAGGCTTTTCACCTTCACATAGGAGGAATGCATGCTACATCACCTTCCTCTCTAGAGAGAGACAGAGACCCAATAGGAGGTATTTTTGAATTTTGAATTTTTCAATACAGTCTGTAGCTCAGTAGGTGAAAGAAGTCACTTTGCACTTCATGTATTTCCCACCAGCATCCATTTCAGAACAAAAGGGACAGAATGGGAAGTCACAGCATGAGAACCAGAAATAAGTGAAGAAGAGGAGGAAGAAAACAATAGTTTCTTACCTGTGTTTAACACCAACTGCTGTTGTTCAGGCTGAAATGAATACAGTACATTTACATATTCAACCCATTTACTTAGGAATAACAGCAGTGACAAGAAATTACTTGTGAGATAGTGATTTTGATGGGGAGCACCCAAATTAGAGTAGTCTAGAAAGAAAGCAGATTGTGAAGAGGAAATGAAGAGAGAAATACAGTAAAATTCCCTTGCACTTAGGCAGGATGAAGTACATCCAGGGATGGTGGTTTTCTTTCTTTATTCGAGGGGAAAGAATTAGTGGATTCAGACCAATTTAGCAGCAATTATTATTTCACCAAGCAAGGCCACTATCTGGCTCACAGTATTTGGTATTTAGCTATAATTATAACTCAATGTTATCTGTTTGATAAAAAGAAAGAACAAAAAACAAACAAAAAACCCTTTACATTATACATCCCAATGTCATGCTGGCTCTCATTCTTTCATGGAGAGTAATAAAAGCCAGAAGTCCTGTTATATTATTTTCAGGAGTTAAACAATACAGAAAATTCTATTTATTAGTAGCAGTAGAGCGGGTATATATTTTTCATTACTTACACCGCGTAGATATAAAGGTCTATGAAGGTCAAGTAAAGAAAATTATTATTTTTTTAAAAAGTCATTAAAAATATGTTCCCTTTATTTTTTAATAACATAATTTTCTACCCAACTCTGCCACTGGCTTCTTATCTGATCTTTGGTAAGTTCCTTAATACATTTGTACCTCAGTTTCCTTATGATAAGTGAGAGAAACTTACCTTTCTAAAATGCTTTGAGTGAGAGTTATAGATTTAAAGGATTAGAGAAGAGCTACAAGTTATTATTAGACTGGACTAACTCTAGATAGGGAGTTCAATTCAATTCAATTCTAGGATCTCAATTGTCTATATTACTAATAATACAAATAAATCAATTCTGTTTATCTGTTTCTAAATGTTCTTTGTGAGAATATCATATTTATATATATATACTTATTAAGAACTAGGATCTAATTCTGGAATTATAGACAATTGGCTGTTATTTACATGACTTCTGTTTATGTTGAGTTCATAATATATGAAGTGCAGGCTTATCTATTTAAAATCTAACATTTGATTTATTTGGATGGCCTTAGGAGAGTACCCCACAGTGCAGACATTTTCTTCAGTCAATTTGGAGATGGTTGTTGAATAGCACAAGAATGATTTGTTATGCACAATAAAGGAAGTTCTTAACTTTAAAAAAAATGTGATCAATTTGCTAACATTGTGGTAGTGCCCTGCCCTGCCAAATGAAGATCAATCAGATTTTAATGTTTCTTTTCTTGAAGCCATTGTGTGACAAGTGTGATTCTGTGAGAACTTCACAGTCTCAGAACAAACACAAATGGCCTAATACTGAGTATCAGCATTAGTATTGGTATTAATATTAGCATTGAGTATTGAGAAAATTTGACTTCACTGATGCACAGTAGGCTCTTGGATTAGGCTTTTCCCACTTTTAGAAGTATAAGCAGAGTTTAAAATAAAAATTTTCCCTTTCTGTGTACAAGGAGAATAGTTTTCTCCATACTTAAACAACTTCTCTTCCTTACCAGTTTATACTGCTTGATTTTTTCTCCATATATACCTAGCAGTTTCACCCACCAGACAGTTGAGCCTAATGGCATGTGCTCCCCCACCACTGGAATCATTTTCTGCTTCTATACTTCTGCAGACCTGGGGACAAAGGAGTCATGTGTAGGAATGACAAGTAAAACCCACGCCCCATCACTGGTATAAGCACGGAGAAGACGCTTCATTGCCTTTACTTTTCACACAATTAAATCTTGTTTGACATAAGATTTATCCTCAACAAACCACAAGCAAAAGGAGCTTCTTATCGAGGAGTACATAAAATTTCAGCTCATATGTTAGAGGCCAAAGCCGTATTTTTGGAATCCCTGTGCTTCCTTATTGGGTCTTCCAGCCTGCTACCCACAGTTATAGCACTCTACTATTTCATCCAGATCCCATCCTGAAACAAGCATTTCACTATAAAGGGAAGGCCACGTGGATATGTAAGGCAGCCTGAATGTAAACTCACCATGCATTTATTGTAAAGCAAAGGGGGTGTATAAAGCAAGATCAATAATGTGCAATTCCTCCCTGTTCATATAAAGTTTTATAACCATGTGACAGACCCTGCAGTGTAAGGTTAGCATGGTAATAGAGAGGCTGCTGATACCCACTTCTGCCTGCATGGACAAAACATGTAAACAGACAGCATCAGATACACATGCCCACCCCCCTGCACACAGCCCCCAATGATGGCAGCAGTAGCTAGGCAGGCTGTCAGGGCCATGGCCTGGCTGCAGGCACAGCCCCACGATGGCACAGCACTGCCTGACCTGGGATCTGTACATGGCAAATGGGCCTGGCCTGGCCTGGCCTGCCTCACTAGTGTGAGCCTTTGGACAGGACTGGGATGGCTCCTGCCAACAACCATGGCTCCTCTCCAAAGCTGCACACTAGTGGGGCAGGCTGGGCCAGGCCCATTTGCCATGTACAGATGCCAGGTCAGATGGCGCTGTGCCACCACGGAGCTGTGTCTGCAGCAAGCCATGGCCCCGATGGCCCAGCTGCCTGTTGCTGCCATGATGGGGGCTGTGTGCTGCCGGGGGAGGGAGGGGGGGGCATTCACCCTCCTCGTGCAAACCCCACATCCTCCCACATCTCATACACTACGTGACCAGCTACTAGACAGGATGGGACCTGCTTGTGGGAGCTGTGGCTGCAGGGGCATCTGTCCCCACATCCTGGTTAGTGAAGGGGACAGAAGAAGCTCTGATTTTTCTATGATAAAAAAACCAAAGCAAACACCAAAGCATATAGATATTTAGAATTTATTTTATTATAATAATAAATGCACTGGTAGGCTTCCAAATTGCTTTAAAATTGTAAATATATGAATAAAACATTGCTCAAATGATCTCTCTCTCTCTCTCCACACACACACACACACACACACACACACACACACACACACACGTAGTAGTGTTTTGTTTTAATCGTGGAAGAACATGGATTTTTGGGAATTTTAAAGAGTGAATTTGGGATTTTTTGTTTTGTTTTGTTTTTTTATCAGAGCATTAGCAATTTTGATACAGGGAACACCAGGAGCCCTGCCGGTGAGGCAAGTGGCAGGACCCAGGCAGAGGAAACTGCCCAGGGCTGGCACCAGTGACCCAGCTGGAAGGCAAACAAGGTGGCTGACCTCCTGACCATTTGGAGCGAGAAGGACATGTTTTGACAGTTCAAAGCAGGCCACCACAATGAACACAACTTGTCCCATACCAAACAACTTGCCCCACAATGGCACAATTTGCCCCACATCAAAGTGCATGTTCAGGCACGTGTGCTGAGGCACAAATCTCCAGCACAAATTTGTGCCTCTGCTATTTGAGCTGCTGCAAGCACACATGCCTCCATGTGTGGATGTGCCCTAAGGGGTTATTTCCCATAATACATACACAGAAGCTGTTATTAATTAGTGTCTCATAATTATACAGAGGTATATCTAATATCATTTAAACTAACTGTGAAGGATGGTAAAAAATTTGCTCCTAAGTAGAAGTACTGCACATAGTGTGGTAGGTTACTATACTTGAACTATATATGAAGAGTAGCTTAGCTCAATGCTCGGTCACCACATGTATTATATTCTTTACAATACTTGCATGTAATTACTGCTTAAGGTTTATCTGTTTCTACATTTAATTCACTTTGCTGTAAAGGCTAAATTTTAATTACAGGAAAGCTGTCATCATCTCTTAGTAAGGTAGCTCATGGAACGCAGCAATGATTCCTTTTACATTTCTATTTTTGAAGCAGAGATTTATACACCCCCCTATAAATATACATATATATACATCATAATGCAATAGATGTTATAAATCCTGAAGAAAAGACACATCTTCATCTGATCATTTGACTGATGTCACTAAGGTTGTCTACTACTCTGAAATAAACTAGTGATTAAAAGAAACAGGGATTACTTTGTATACCAACCACAGTTATGACTGGTACTTCTACATACCCTGCACTCTAAAGCTCATATACCTTAGATGGTCTTTGTCAGGCTAGTAGAAGGCCTAAGATGGCCCTCCTAACCAGAAAAAAAAAATCCTGAATACACTTCTTATCCATCATGTCCATACCATTTAATTGGGCCACAAAACTCTTTGTGTTGGTGCTGCAGTCTTTCTCCTCCTCAGCATGACTTATAAAACTAAAATGTATAACATCACATATCAGCCTAGAACTTTGGCCTATCATGTATTGTTTGTGAAATTCTTTTTTTTCCCTTCCTGCCATTCCTTAGTGGTACTGTAGATGAATGAGTGGATGTATTATCTGTGTGTATGTGTCTGTTTTTGTCCTTGACTTACTTTTCTTCTTTCTTCCTCATTCTTTTCTCTCTCTCTCTTTTTTACAATGTCTCAGTACTAGTCAGACCCTCTCTGTTCAACACTCTTCTTTTATTCCTAAAAACACTCATAATGCTATTCAAAGAGTATGTATTTGTACAGAAGGAATAGAAGGAATACATACAGAGTGCTTACCACCGGGTAAAATGATGTGCTCCCTGAGATTTTTCCACATATTGTATGCACTGTTGTCCTTCACTTAAGTTATGAAATAAAAAGAAATATCTTTTTCTTTTGAATTCTTGAGAAAAGTTTGAGCAATTATCACTGAATGTTTGTCGTCTTAGGTTCAAAATCAATAATAAAAAGGCTAGAGAGAGAACTACAAAGAACTGTACTTCAGTATGGAATGTATACAAATGTGGCAGGATGTTTAGGAACAAGGGAAGAATGATTTACAAACTAGGTTACCACGTAAAGGGTAGAAAATCTGTCTAACTTATCAGCACGCAAGTTAAGAAAGCTGGAGAACATCTACGATTTTAAGGTTTTACCATTTTGTACTTTGCAACCAAGGAAATCTCCTTTCCCCTGACTCCCTGATTCCCTTTCACAAGCCCTCAGGTCACGGATTCCCAACCCCCTGCCTCAGAGGTGGGGAAGCTTTATCTGGGCCAGCAGAGAAACCAAAAACTGTGGTCCCTTAAAGGACTGCTTCTTCTTCCCCTCCTTATGGCCTCAAGGAGTAGGGAAGGGGGCTTTATAGCTCAATGACTGAACTTAAGGGTGAAACATAAGTCTCTTGGCTACCACACTATCTGTAAGTGGACATGTAAATGCTTTCTATTTTATATTATATTCTATTTTATATCCTTTCCACCCAACTTTGGGATTAGAATAGGACCAGATTTCAGGAGATTACTATAGGCACCAGCAGCCCAAGATATCAGTGGGTAGATAAGCTTGTAAAAGTCAAATTGTCACACAAGATGCCTAGAAAAGGTAATTGCTCATCAGGGACTCCAGTTCCATGAAAAACTGGAATTGGAAGAGGATTAGTCGAAGACATCATTTAAAGAAGGAAGGTTGTGACTTCTAATGTCTCATACAGTGAGGATAACAGTTTTTCCTCAGCCCTTTAACCCTCATATAAGGGGAGTGTAATGAAGCCCCACAACCAATGCTGAGACCAAGCTAACAGAGGGTCTGGTGGAATGACTTCTCCACCTGGTGGAATAAGTTATAAAGGAAGTATGAAGTGCACTGGATAGGATGAATTAATAGAGTTGTGGTCTAGATAAACCACATCCATGGTTTCTTGTCTTTCTGCAACTTCTGCAGGAAAAATTCAGTAAAAAAAAGACCAGTTGTCAACATGATGTAGTTTGTTTTACTTGCATTGCAGGATTGTTCAGAACATATAATCAAAACACCAGCTTACTAGCACAATACAACAGGGGTACTGCAGCAGGCCTTTTCTTTTTTAACTAACAAGATACATTTTTTCCTTGTGTTGTTCCTTGACACAATGCATGGGAACAGATGCTTAACAACATGTCAATACATTGAAAAGGTATTTTCTATGAGCAGTTGTATAAAATCCCCAGAACCACTTTGCAGAAGCTTTTTATAAACAGATCTCTTTGTTCATTTCAAGTATTCAACTTTGCTATCTGCTGAGTACAGAGACCTAAGCATAAATGCTCTCTTCTTCCCCTTACCCAAACTTAATTAATTTTACTATATATTTGCATGTTAAATTACCTGTTGCCATGAACATGAGAAGCACAGAAAGCAAAGCTGTAATGGAGCAAGGTTGGGTCAATGACAGCACCATTTTCTGAATGTTCAATCAATTCATTAAGATAGCAGAGATGGCGGTGACAGCCTCTCACACCATAACGAGCACAGTATTCATCCAACACAAAGACTTGGCCTGGGCTAAACCAACCCTGGAAAAGAAGGGCAAAAAATACATTATTTTAATAAAATGCATTTCTTATAATTGCAAAGTTTTAAAATCAACCCAACAAAGAATGGAGAAGAGAAAAATTATATTTTATGCACATACGATAAACACTCATATTCTATCTATTTTTAATCACCTTAATGTTAATAATATTAAAAATGTATTAAAGTATAGGACACAGCCTACTCAATAACTGTTGTGGAGTAACTTTTTGCAGTTCTTCAGCCTGATACCACTAAAAACCACACAGTCCAAAGATGTTGTATAAGATTTAAACATATAAAAAATCTGACAAATTACACAATGCATTAAATAATTTAAATTATTTAAATACATGGTTTTATTAATATAAATAATGATAAACAAAACCAAAGAAAAATATGATTTACTGTCTTTGGAAATATGGTTAAGAGACAAGTTTCAGACGGATAATTCCATGTGACTGCATCCTTAATCTAAGAACTGAAACATAAATTTGACTTTTATCCATCTTTCTTATGTAATCTTTTTGCACATAACCTTTTTTTAACATGTGTATTTATTCACAAGACACACAGCCAAGCACTTTGAGACTAATCTTGTGGGCAAGATGAAAAGAATCTGACTTTAAATTATGAATAGGTATGCTAGTGCATTAATTAGATAGGAATGCCAAAAGCCTGTTTGCAAATAAACTTGAGGGGGCAACCTAGAATAGCATACCCTGAGGGAGTCAAGGAGGACGTCTTTCAGTTTAAAATTCCTTGAGAAAATTAAAACTTCTAATTCAGAAAAAAACTGCCATCCTCAAATTTTGATAAAGTTACTAAAGTTAAAAAAGAAAAAAAAAGAAAAAAGGATGAGAGGTATACACACAGGGCTGGACGAAGACAGAAATGAAAGTTATTGCCATTTTTAACAGGAACTTTTGACTATGATATGAATATCTTCTATATTTATTAAAAGAGATTATTTAGGAACATGTAATTATATGAAAACAACCTGAGAAACAGAAAATCTCTCTCCTCAAATAATCAATGCTTCACTGCACCATTGGGACTCATTAAATAATTGCATTTCTATAGAATCTGAAGACCTTTTTAATACTTCCAAAAAACCAAAATACTTTCATGGGCAAAGATGTTTATCATTTATATGAAATAGAAACAAAAATCTTAGGAAGGTTCTCCACTCCACGCGCACCCCCCTCCCCCAAATCATAAATATTTTTTGGCACAGCATCATCCAAGATAAGAGTTATGCCATCAAGGATTTTGCTTTTGTATTTTCAACCTGTCTCTTGACTATAATTTAGGAAGACCATCTCAGAGAATCCCATAGTTCTCACAAAACCATTCTCAACAAAAGCATTATAACTTGCTCCAGAGCCCACTGAAGGCAATAGGAATCTTCCCATTTCCTTCAGTGGGCTTAGAAGATAACTTTACTGTTTCTAGAGGAACCCTAAAAATGTATCACTCCAGTGTAAAAATATGAGTAAATAGTTTTTGCATGAAAGAGGATATAGTATCCTCCAGAAAGATAGAATATGAGACATTTATTTGAATCCACATGATAAATTGTATCCATAGATACAATAAATCCTTATTCATGAAAATGTTACCCAGTCAATGCTTTACTGATATATTAACAAATTTAAAGTTAATTACACACTTCCACAATTTAGTAAAAAATGTAATTAATATTTACATAGCAAAATAGATGAACAGAATTCTGTTCATCTGTTCAGAAAGCAGTAAATCATTAGAAAAACTACTAAATAATTTTTATATCAGTAACAGATCTACAAGTAGTAGGATTGTCATTTATGTGTTTAAACCTTGCATATGAACCTTGCATATCCCTTTAATGAAAATGTTGCAAGATGAATATCTTTACATAACATGTGACCCCCACACGTATCACATATATACATTTACACAATTATGCAAACTGTTTTGCACTATGTAGTATTAGGCAAGTAGGTAATTTTTGGTAATAATTTTTTATTTATTGTGTAATTGCAGAAAAAGCTCCCCACTGTTTACAAGGGTGTGAAATTAAAGATTTTTAGTGCAGTTGATAATTTTAATCAAAGACTATATTTAATTCTTATTATTTAAAATTAAAATTTAGATCTCTGTTGAAGTTATGTCTGCATGATTATATTCTAATTTACTGAAATTTAATGATACACTTAGTTTTTAAAATGTCTGCAGCTTATGCAAATTGAAATGTTTAGCATGGAGCCACTAAAAATACAACTAGTTATTCCTATATAAGCTGCACCCATGTTAGCATTCTCCATTTTTTCTAAAAAATGTAATTACCAAGTAGTTTATCTTTTATTTCCAAAACCCCTACATAGAACATTATTCATGTCCATCTTGTTTATCAAAAGCTAAAATAAAAAAGACCAATAAGAAATGCAGTTGCTTTGTGATTGCTATAACGCTGTATATTCCATATCACCTCTCTTAAAAGTTCCTGATTTCAAGGTTATATTAAGTGCCTTACTATATTATTATTATAAAAACGATTTTGACCCTGATGCACTGTTAGAAAGCTAACCATTTTCTCTTTGAGTGCCAATTACTTTGTACAAACGTACCTTCAGGCCTTTCCTTTGATTTAGAGCAGAACTCATAGACACAAAAATAAGTCCTTTAACTTTTTCAGACATACTTATCCAGTGCAATACTAAAGATGCCAATAATTTAATGAGTTTTTTAAAGGAAGCAAACGCCATTCAATTATCCAGTTTTTTTTTTAATTGTACAATCACCAAAACAATTTTTTTTACTAGTTGTATGCATGCTTCCCCTATAACTGTCCCCTGTTTTATTAACTTGTTAGAGCTGCAGTTTTGAAAACTGTGTGCTGCTTGATTTGAACACATTGGTTGTGATGCTTTAACTAACAGATTACAATTCCTGATGCTAAACCATTACAAACATAACATCAGGATGTTAAGGGCATGTCTAAGTTACCCCTACCAGTTTTACACCTGTGTAAGTCACTAGTTTCCTTGAATTTTTTTTGTTTTTTACTATGTTAAATAAAGTCATAATCAGGCTCTTTC
>NW_005842775.1:601981-640035 GCF_000455745.1 Alligator sinensis
ACAAAATGCAGTGTATAATGAACAAAATTGGAAATGAGAATGAAGTTTGAAAGCCTCTATTTAAATCTGTGTTTATAACATACATTTAGGTATGAAAAGCATTCATTTTGTATACCAATCACACTTTACCCACTTCCTTGTCTAATAAGCATTTTTTCAAACTATGTGTGGTTGCATATAATTCCTACAGAATTTATGCTTATAGAGCCAACCTTGACTCAGCTGAATACAAACACAACAATTCTATTTGCCCTTGTCCCTCCCTCCCCACCCCCTATGGTTTTGATTCTTTTCTTTTGTTTTTTTTTACTTCCCTAGCTGAAGCAGAAGAGAGAATTACAAGATAGATGACATAATGTCTGACATCTGGCAAGCTGAATTTGTACCTTAAAATGCCTGTACAGGTGTTAGTAAATCCTACCACAGAGGTTTCCATCTTTATTAAAGCCTTCTGTTTTTATTCAGCCCTCCCTAGAGGAGCTGATAAACTATGGTTCAGAGTCAGTTTGAGTCTATTTGCTTCTCTATTGAGTGGCACAGCAGTAGTCTTCAAGTGTATAATTTTCAAATTTGAAGCCAATCGATTGGAATCCTTTATCCCAACTACAAGCACAGTTATTGAATGAGTCAGGAAGAAAAGACTACTTTGTAACAACTATTTCTCACTTTTTCATTTCTTTTATTTCAATCTTTACTCACCAAACAAGAATAGGAATCATTCAATCTATGATCCAAGGTCTGCCTCTGAAGCAATTTAAAGAGGGAAGCATGGTCAAATTTGCAGGGATTAGCAGAAATAAATTCATCCATACCATGTTTCTGACCACGATCTGCATCTGTTCATAGAAAGGAGAAAACATACATGCATATGTATATTCTTTTATAGGGTTTTCACAAAGTAAAGAATATTTTGGAAAACATTTAAGTTTGAGGGTCAAATCATATCAGCAGGTACATGTAAGTAACTACAATTATAGAATCTTATTTTAAATTAATCTAGCAACCAGTTTTACTGAACTGTTTTTTAAAATGTTTATCATCATCACATTTGCAACAGTGAACAAATAGGTGAAATTTATAATATAATTTGTGGGCAACTCAGTCTTTTTTTCCCTTGTATTACTCCTACCAAACATACATGACATAGTTATGAGTCTATATAAACCCTTAACCAAAATGACAATTTAGAAAGTCAACTGCAAACTTAAGACAGTATATTTAACATCATTCTATGTGCTTCTTCTACTGGATCACTTTACAAACACTGTAAAATTATAAAACAAGTTCAAGAGTATAAGCTATTTATTCCAATGATTTCTTATTTTTCTCAGGCCCTCTCTCTCATTTCTGAAAGAAAACTAAGAAAATAGCTTTCTTACACTGCAAGTAAAAGTTTGTGCATCTATTTGTTGGTGCCTGAAAGAATACGTCTATAGAGATCAAAGGTACCACTAATAGAAAACATTCATCATGGCTAGAAGCCTACTTCCCAAATGGCAAACTAGAGCAGAAATGAACACGTTGACTTGAGCTAGGTCATTTCCAGCCTTCTTTTTGTACTCGGCTTTTAATGAGACAAACCTTAATGTAGTAATGGCAAAGAGCTCCTTCAACCTCCAAGCAAAGAGTAATGAAAAAGGGAGCAGTATTTTTGTGTAAATACATAGAGAAAACATACCCTACCAAATGGCACTTCAATCAAAGGCCCAAATTTATTGTTCTTCACGGATTGCATCTTTCAACGCCTTTGAACCCCGCGGGTTTATCAAAAGACAAGCTCTAGTGATTGCTTTCATTAATGGTATGTTTTGTCAAAGTCTTCAATGTGAATTATCTACCAAGTATGGACAGAAAAAAGCCTTACAGTGCCCAAAAGGACTAGTTATGTATTAGCACATTAGCTCTGTTAGATTCTATAGACTATATTGGGGTGAACAGTCTTATCAACTTAAAAATTGACTTCCCTTTACAATAGGGTCTCAGCCTCTTTGTTCCTTTAAATTCAAATATAGGTCTTTTTATATTCATTACTAGAAAAGTACAGTCCTAAATGTATCCCAAATGTAATTTTGAAAAACTGGACGTACAAACCTAAAATTTCTAAAGAAAGGGAGACAAAAGTTTATTGATTAAACCCAATTATAGAGTCAGGTTCATAATAAAACTCAATATTGATCTGTAGGCATGATGCTAACATAATCAGTCACATTTAGAAATTTAGCCCTAGATCATATTGATCCATGTCAAGTCCAACTTTCAGCTGTATTTGTAGATGGAAGAATTATTTAATTCAAGCTGAAGGATCTGCACCATCACATCTTGAAAAGATGCACAAACTAATTCATATCACTTGGCTTTGCATTGTCAAAGCAAGAGTCACATCCATGTGACAGATTTCACCAAGGTGGATATAGCAAATAAACAGTGTGACAATGCATTGATGGTTTAAGGTATGAGATTATCATCTATGGAAGCAGCAGCATATTATTTCTTAGTGTTTAAGTAGCAGCAGCATTTATGATTAGGTGTCCTTTTAAAAATTATCATTAGTTTCATAAACATAATAGGAATCTGCCATTAATCACAAAGTTAGACTTTATTTCATGTATAGTAACATCATATACGCTTGCTTAATTACAAGTGGTAGTTTGATTTTATTTAAAATATTAATCTGAAAAGTAAAACTGCACATTAACAAGATTTCATTTGATTCAAAATAGTAAATAATGCCAGGACTTTACTCACATTCTTAGAAAGATTTCCCACTCAATTGATTTTAATATAATATTTTTTGCACAGTAAATGTTACTTCTTGTATAAATATCTGCTTTACTGAGTCTTTTTTATATTATGGAGAGTCACAGAAATAATAATAGTCTTGCATTGTGCTGTGTCTTTGATCTGCATTACATATATTACACATAGCAGTAGCGTTCTGAACCTGAGAACTTGCTTCATTTTTCTCTACATAATTACAGGTACAAGACTTTCTTTTACTCTTTCTGAAAAAAAATAAACAAAAGAAAAGAATACATATGTATGTATGTGTGTGTATGTGGTTGGGTGTGTATATATCATTAGATTACTTTTGACAATTCCATTGAAATTCAATAGGCTCTGTATTGTGTACAATGAGGCCTAGAGTCAACATCCAGTCTGAATACTTGCACAAGTGTCCAGTGAAGTCAATAAAAAAATCTGCAATAGCAGACCCTGATACCTTATAAGTTGGGTAAACCAAACAAAAGTAGATAATTTTGAAAAAAATATAGGCTTGTGGGTATATGGATCTAAATGATTCTCCCTGAAATTCCCACTCCTGACCAACACTGTCATCTTCCCTCAGCTGCTAATGTCAAATCAAAACAGGTCATGTAATGACACCTACCACTTAATGGCAAACCTATAATTATGTCATTTAAAAAAAAGAAAACTTACCTTTGCCACATAAAGACAAGTAGAAAATAATAGTAATAATAAAGTTATATAACGCTATATTCTAGTTGATTTGCAGAATATACAACATATAAACAGTAAATCTTTCCCAAATTAAACTGATAACTATAAAAGCATCACAAGAACTTTGGAAGATTGAGAGAGAAAGATAAATGCATTATGCCTGTGGTTTTAAAATGCAAGTAGGATCATATTTTAGTTACATTTTGTTCCATCCAAACCTTAGAGAAATGAATCTTAGATTTTGGGGTATATCTACCAGTGTGAATATAATCCTGCAAGTACCAGGATGAGACTAAAATTGCAATTGCATTTTAATTTCTGTTTACCTCATCAACTTCATGGAGGGTAAAAAAAATGAGGAAAAATGAAGAGAAATTAAAAAAAAAAAACCCAAAAGGTGAAGGGACTGAAATTTCTCCTATGCTTCTTTTTAGTTAATTTTTTTATGCCCTCCACACCCCAGCAAAATAAATTGCATCAACTTCAGATGATTCTGACGTGATGAACACGCATTTTCTGTTCTATAAATAGGTTAATTGTTTAATTTCTGTTCTATAAATCGATTAATTGTTTGTTCTATAAATCGATTAATTGTTTAATTTAATAAACACAGGGTTTGATATAACTGCCACTGAAGTCAATGAAGAACCTGTTTAATTCAGTGGGAATTAGATCTAGCTATTACTTTTCAGGGATTACAAATATTTGTGTTTTTTTCTGGTTTTTTTTTTTTTTTTTTTTTTTACATAAAAGTGGTCACAAATAATAAAAAAGGAAACGTACCAAATCCAAATAAAAGACTAATTCCACTTTTCTTAAAACTAACCGTGACATTTCTCATCTTTTAGGGTATTAAAAAGATTTAAAATTTCAATTTCCCATCTACATTTACTATGCAAAATACTTGAGTACATTTTGCACAAAACAATTACCAATCTGATACCAGGTATCAAAAATCAAATTAGAATCTTGTTGGTGTTCAATTGCATATAACTTTACCAAATTTTGACAAGTGGGCCATGGTAGATGGCTTGCCTTGAAGTGGAAAAATGTTTTGGAAATTTTTCAGTCAAAAGAGTCAAGTCATTTTTGAGGGCAAGGCAAGGGAAAAACCTCAATGATTTGCCCATATTAAACATTCTGACAATTTTTTCTTTGAAAAGATCTGCTATACAGCAGCAGAAGCATAGCAAGTAGGGTTGGCACCCTGGGATAACTCTGTGGGCACAGTGGGGTGGAGAGGGGTGAGGCGTGTGACGAAGCAGGGTGGGTTCTGGTGGGGGGTAAAGGGAGGTGCTGCTGAATGGGGGTGGGAAGTGGGTTTCAGGACTTTTATCTATGCTGGTAACTCAAAAAGAGTCCCCAGCTGCTGCTGCTGCATGGTCTGCTTGCCCCAACTGTTGCTCTTATGTTAGCAGCACAGTGTTTGGGCATCCTGCTACTGCTGCAAGTGGAACAATGTAGGGTTACTTCTGCCAGGATACAAACTCTGTAGAGGTGGCATCCCTCCTAAGTTGGCATCCAGGAATGGTGGCCCACTTGCCCACTGCTAGTTAAACTACTGTGGAGTACAGACATGATGTTTGGCAGAGGAGCAGCCTTTGTGAATGGATGTCCTTTTTTCTTTTTTATGAAAATCTACTGAAATTAAGCAAGAGACAAACCTTCTAAAAAATCTCAGTTTACACATGTGCAATAGAGTCTTTCTAGTGCCTAACAAATAAGATCTTAAAACAGTACATTCCCCCTGAACATGTGCAAGCCTCTCATTGCTCATACTGCTGATCTAACAATGCATGCACTAGAGCTACAGAGCATCTGTACATGACCATCCTCTTACAAGCCTCTACCTGTGTCCGGCTACACATCAGTCACCCCCATTAGGCAAAGAAGCATGCTCTGGCATGAAGCAATGGGGAACACAGAAATATATTCCCTTTAATAGCTGTTCCAGATTTGGGTAGATTCGGATGCTGCAAATGAAAGCAGGGAGTCGGTCTCTTCTCTCCTATGAATGGCATACCTGCTGGTACCTTGGCAGCACAGAAGAGAAAAATGTGAATGCAGAGGGGACAAAAGCCAGACAAGTGTATAAGGAAAGGAGTGGATTAGGACAAGGACTCTGATGAGACTGTGAAGGAAGGGGATGAGAAATGGGCTGGAAGATGAAGAGGTGGGAAGGAGAGTGTGACTAGGAACCACACTGGGAGGGACAGGAGACAAAAAAGACAGATGGTGTACAATGGGCAGGAGAGGCTGGGACAAGTGATAAAGAAGGCCGTGTGGGCAGCAGGAGGGAATGGGGGGGAAGAATGGGGGTAGCGGGGGGAATGGGAAGACTGATTAGATGAAGAACCAGGAGAGGAGAACTAGGACTGGCTGAGTGAGAAAAAGTCTGGCGAGAGGAGACTGGATCTGGGTGAGAAAGGAAAATGTGACCAGAACAAGAAATCAGGTGCTAGAGAAGAAACAGGACTGGAACAGGGATGAGATGGAGCTCTAGAGCAGATTTATGCATACTGATCCCAAACATCTATATGAGAACTCAATATTACTAAATATCATCATTCATCTGTGTCAGCAAACACCTGTGAAATCCACTGACAACATTTGTGCTCTTTTTCCATTAATTGTACCTCCCACAAAAGGTAGGCAGATTACTACTGCTATCAGTAACTATTATTTTTTTGAATTGCTGGAGCAACTAGGAGTCTTTGTCATAGAGCAAATACTGAACAAATATGGAAGAAAAGAGGATAATTTAAAGTTATTTAGGGCAAGGATTGAGTATAAGACAAGAGATGACAGACTGGGGACCACAAGGATAAAATAAGACACTACTGGTCAGAAAAATGAGTCATGGTCATTGTGAAGGAGAAAACTTTTTGTAGGCACCATAGCAAAGGACATTTTTAAAGAGGATTTTGAAGGGAGAACGGAATGGTTTTGTAGGTGTTTATGGGGAGATCCTCTCATGTGTGAGAAGCACCATGGGAGATATCACAGGAATGATATTTGCAAAGCTAGACATAAGGATGATGGAGGCTGGACAAGCAGCCAGTTCAGTTAGCAACTGGGGTCAAGCTTTAATACTAAATCAAAGATGACAGATGAAGCAATAGGCTAGAAAGAACTTTTAAAGTGACTGTATGTTAGGCAAGTAGCAGAGGTCTGAGCAATGGATTAAAAAAGTTCTGCCACTGGAAGAAAAGAGGAACATGTCATTAGTAACCACTTCTGAAAAGATCTAAGTGACTTAGCATCACAAGGATCCTGTGGCAGAGGCTACTTAAGCCTTTCCCATGAGACCTTATCTGAAATGCTAAATACTCCATATTTACTCAAATACAAGACATGGTTTTTATTCCAAAAGGGGAAAAAGCCCCTCATCTTATAGTTGCATATGGGAAACCTCATTAAATACACTATCTATCACTAAACTGCTGCCAAAAGCAGCATGTGCTCAGTAATGGAAACCAACTATGAAGTTGATTAAATGCAGCCAACACTGAGCATGACTATAAAAATACGGCCTATTTTGGACAAACAAAAACAAGCTGATGGGAACTTTTTTTTTAACCTTGTTTAAAAATTTTATTAAAAACATATCACTCTACACTTACAAACCTACACATATTGAGCATCCTTGTTTTACCAAAACTTCATAGCTCAGAAACAACTACATATCAAAAACATACAGCGAGCGACATATATTAAACTTAAAAAACAAACATCAACTTCCCACAAAAAAACTCTTACAGAAGAGTTTAAACACCCCAAGGTTTCTTACTTTCCCTAAACTAGTTTATGATCCTTCAGGACCTCCAGCTCTACCTTCCGTACCTCTGTATGAACACTTCCATCTTGGTGTAATGAACTGGCATTTGCCACACCCATGGACTCTTCAAGACATCTGAAAAACTCTCCATTTCCTCAAAATTGCAGTGAAACTGTGTGAAATCGGGTGATACATGTTGCTTTCCCCTCTCCCTCCGTTACCACCTTGCATATTGCACTTGCATATTTTGCAAAGACAAACAATCCCAAGTATGGCAGCCCCCATCCCCCACCCTCTCTTGCTCCATACAGTTCAGCTCTAACCAACATTTCTCTTTTGGCATTCCAGAAGAACACACATATTTCCCTCTGTACTTTTGCTATCTGCTGCCATGTCAGTGGGAATATAATTCCCAGATATAGAATAATCATACTGCAGCCTTAAATGCTGACACTTTTCCAGCAAAGGACAGTGTGTTTCTGGACCATAACCAAAGTATTTGCTGTAACCTCGCTGTCACCTTTTCCCATGCCATATTACCTTTCTCTTCAGCATCCATTGGGATCCCTTGCATTCTGATTTCTCTCTTATCCAAAGGCCACCTTCTCTAAGTCCCTCAAGTTCCCCACTCCCATTGTCATGCTTTTTGATTTATTTAGTTCAGCCCTTGTTGCTTCTCTATAATCTGATGTATGCTTTAGCCCCTTTCCATCGAAAGCTTCTCTCTAACTACTACATTTATATCATCCATGTCTAGTATGCATTTTACCTCACCCCCTTCTGGAATCTTTACTGCACTTATGACCTTGTCTTTTCTTATTCTTTGTGCTAATAGTTCCATAGTACACACAAATAGTAGCTGTGACAGATGGTATCCTTGTCTCACCCTTGTATAGATTTTAAAGGCTCCACTTAGGTGCCCATTAATTTGGACTTGACTCTCCGCTTCTCTCTACAATAACTTTGTCCAACATATACATTTCTCTGGGAGCCCCATTTTTCCTAGCACCTCAAACAGGTAGGTAATCATGATCCACTTTGTCATATGCTTTTTCTAAATCTAGGTTTGCTATAACTATGTTTTTTTCCTCTCTTGCATCTGGGACAATGCATCTCTGATCACTCTGATCACTTTGGAAATCCTTCTGTCTGGTACTGCACATGGTCTTCATGTATTATCTTCTGGGGTTTTTTCCTTATCCTCAAAGCCAGTGTCATGGCCATTAACTTATAGTTCATATTAAGGAGTGTAATTGGTCTCCAGTTTTTCAGGAATTTCTTCTCTCCTTTCTTGAAGAATAAGATCACAATGCTTCTTGAAAAATCTTTCCCTGCCTCTCCTGTTTCTGCTATTTCCTCTAACACGTACACTATATATCTCTCCCTACCCATGCCCAAAACTTCTCACAAAATTTCATAGGCAGTCCATCTGCTCCTGGTGATTTACCTCTTTTAAAAGGTTTTTAGACACTCCTCCACTTCTCTTAAGCTTATCTTTTCTTTCATCTTTTTGCTTCCTCCTCCTCTACTTTCTCTTCAATCTCTTCCAAGAAATCCTTCTTCCTATTTCCTTCTTTTGGTATAGCTCTTTGTAAAATCTTCTCAATACCTCCAACACCTCCTCCTGCACCTGTGCACCACCCTCTTCTCGCACTGCTGTAAGCTCTCCTTTTGTTGCCTTCATGCTGGCTGAAAAAAGCAGTGGGACCACTCTTCATTTTCTCCCAGCCAAGGTGCTAAGAACATTTTCTCTCTCATCTTTCAAACAAGGTTTCTAACTCTTGCCTTGTTTCTTCTAGGTCTTCTCACAGCTGCCTTCCTTCTGTGGCTTCCTGTAGCAGTTCTTGCATCTTTCTTTGCAGCTTTCCTGGCTCTTTCATTCTTTTTCCTGCACATCTTTGGTCTTCTTTCCTGAAGAATTCTCCTATCCTCTTCTTCACCACCATCCACCATTTTGTGGTACACCCCAAAATATTTCTTCAGTACTCACCATCCCTCATATTGTCTCATGTATGCTTGACATATCTCTTCATCTTGTAACAGTCACACATTTAACTTCCAGAGTCCCTTCCCTCTCATGGGGCTCTTACCAAAGCTCATTTCCACCTTCAACATCTAGTGATCACTAAAAGCCATATGCATGGCTTCTGTCTTTCTTATCCCAATTTCTTCTGATACAAGCAGAAAGTCAGTTCTTGATTGTTTCTTTCCACTGGGGTCTGCGCTAGTGGAAACTTTCTCACCTACCCACACATCTTTTAGTGACTCTTCTTTTATTATATTTGTCCACAGTTTGCATGAGCTGTCTGAAGCTGTGCTTCCTCCTTCCCCTGTAGTGTTGCACACTTTCATTATACAGTTGATCTCCTGCTATTATGCGTAGTCTTCCTCCAAACACGTAAACTGCTAGCTGTCTAAGCAGTGCATTCCTTCCCTCCCTCTCCAGTGGTGCCTGTATATTGAAATATCTAATTCTTTTCCCTTAACTGATAGTATCATTTGCTGCAATTTGCAACTGATGACTTCTTCTACCTGTTTTTGTCTCAGCTCTGGACTACTTGTTACCCCTGCTGCTTTGTTCCCATTTGTCCCTGACCACCAGGATGGTCCCCATCTCCACTGTTTCTCAAAGTGTTTATAATCCCTCTCCTCTGGTATACCACATTATTACAGGCAGATTATGTCTGCCCTTACTTGGCTCAACACTGGTCCCATCTTCTCCTTGTTAAGAAAACCCTGATGTTAAGTGAAACTACTGTCAATGCCATTTATGCTTGTTTAAATTGCATGTGCCTGTCTCTTTAAGGCTCATCTGTGTTACTGCTCAGGGTGGTTGACTCCTCCCCCTTCCTTATTGGCATACTTGTAGCCTTTGCAAGCTGCTGGACTGCTTTTGCATTTAGGAAGGCTTGCATATTCCTGCCTCCCTGCCACTTCCTGCCTTCTGGTCTCCACTCTGGGCTGGAGCCCAGAGGCATCAGCAGCAGAAAACTGCTCTCCAGCTGCTCCTCCAACTGACCTCCCTCATTATCAGGTTTCTTCTTCCTGGTCTTCAGACCCTGGATTTTCTTTCTTTTCACGACCTCTCTCTGTGGTTCTTTCCCTTGCTCCATCTGCACATCTATAGTCTATAGGGTGTCTTTTTTCTTCCCCACCCCCACTTCTGGATGTGAGATGTTTGCTGATCCAGCCTTCCCTTCCATTTCATCTCCTATCTTCTCTTGTGCTGCCTCAATCACAGAAATTTCTCCCACCTTCTTCTCTGTTTCACTTTCCTGCAGGGCTTCTTCTACCATTTCTATCTCAGTGTACAACCCCTCCTCTCTTCTTCCAGGTTTTGCTGTTCCTTAGGGGGTCTGATCATATTTGCAAAGTCTTTGGGGCACCAATGATACAAGTGTCCCTCTCCTTTACAAATAGTGCATTTTAGGGACTCCTGGCATTTTGCTGCTCTAGGGCCCACCACCTTCACATCTGTAGTACACAGTGTGAAAACAGGTTCCCCACCTTTTCACATTTGCTGCACCATTTTGGTTGCCTGTGGTACATTATAAAACCCTGATGTGCCATGATCTGGATCACTGATGGGAGGTACAGCACCCCACCTGGGCTCCACTTGTCTGCTTGTAACACTACTTATGCTCTCGAAGATCCTATCCAGATCCCATATTTGTCCCTTACTTTCTTTAACAACATTACCCTTTGGATGTGCTTTTCCACCCATCTTTCTATGCCTTCTGTCTCTAGAAAATCTGTGTACATTCAAACTATAATCACTCTCTCTCTCGACTTGTCCCTTGCTATGAACTTTATCCCTCTTGATTTCTCCCTTCCACATTTCTCTGCATAATCTTCCAAAAGTTCTCATACCCTTCTCCACCCCACTAAGTCAGTTCTCAAGTCTTTTTTTTTGAGAAAGCAATCAGGCCTGCCTGCAGATAATCTGCCTGCACCTCCAAAATCTCAAACAGTAACTTTTCCAGGAAATCAGATCTGTTCATTGCCGATCCCATTTGCCTCCCATTGCTGGTTAAAGGTGCTTTTATCCACAGCCTCTGCTCCTCTCCAGCTGCTCTCAGTGCCTCTTCCATGTTTTTCTGCTGTCCCACTCCTGATGTCATCATACTACCACTGTCTGCTGCTTCTCACCCAACATACCTTCTCCTGATGCTCCTGCAGGAGCAGAGTCTTACAGGAAGTGTGGGGGGGAGGGTGAAGAGACTGCAGGGGAAAGAAGCTGAGGGAGAAGAGGGCAAGGGGGCTACCTAACCCCCAGATTATTTTCCCTGCTGTAGCAGTGGGAGGGGGACAAATTTAAGACAAACCTCCGATAATGAGATTCTGTATCTGGAAAAATATAACAAATTTATAATTTTTCCTTATATAATCTAATTATTTGAGGGGCAGTGATTATATTTGAGTAAATACACTAGTTCTGATCATCTATATTTAAGAAATCTAATTTTAAGCTGAAAGAGGAGCACAGAAGAGCTGCTAGAATGAACACAGGTATGGAGAACCTTTTGTAGGACAAGAGACTAAACGGGCTTGGCCAGGTTAGTTTAGTAAAATGAAGGCTTAGATGGGATATGATTGCTGCTCTAAATTCATCAGGAGTGTCATGGGGCAACTTTGGTGTCCACCACTTCAAGGGGCTTGAGCAGGCTGTGGAGCAGGTGCAGTTAGGCTGAATTAGGTGGTCACATGACTGCAAGGGGGCCCCCAGATTGGATGAGGGCTGGGCAGCCAAGGTATAAGCCCAGGCCCTAGGAGCTGAGTGGCAGTTACATCTAGGGAGCCAGTGGAGCAGCATCGTATAGCCTCAGGAAAGCAGCTCCCAGAAAACCTGAAGGTTAGGGTAGGAACAATGGGGATGGAGGAGGTTCCTTTTGGTCCTGGGTAGGACCTGAAACTGCACCCTGCTAGGGTTGGATGGTGTGGTGGGGCTGCCTGTGGCAGGGCAGTCTCCAGGAAATGCCACACCTGTGTCTCCCCAGTGAAAGGCGAGGGTGGAGTGCCATACAGCATCAGCTCCCGCTGCCTTGTGGGTATCCCATGGAGGGGAAAGGCTAGGGGACCACACCCCAACAGAAAAGCACAGGGCCCAGGTCCAGTGAGTGGGGCCTGAGGCAGGGTCTAGGCCCATAAAGTGTGGCCTAAGACAGAGGCCAAGACCCAGTGAGAGGGGCAGAGTTGTGGCCCCAGTGAGGGGGGCGGAGAGGCCGAGGCATGTCTGAGGACACCTGAGGCCAAGTTTGGGCCAGAGGCCAAGTGCGGCCCAGCTAAGCGGCCAGGGGAATTTGAAGCGATTTTGAATGCCATCTGCGAGGCATGGGACATGGTATAAGGAGAGGTTTGGAGCTGTGTATTTTGCCCTTGGCATCAGGTCAACTAAATGGGCAGCCTCCCGCATATAAACACTATTTTTTTGAAATATCAAAGGCATGGCTGGTGAGGCAGGGTGGACTTCCCTGAACAGGGCCATCCCTAGGGGTGGGGTGCAAATTGGGATGACCACCCCGGGCTCTGTGCTTTGGGGGGGCCTGCTGAGCCAGGTGGACCAGAGTGGCAACTCTGCGCTGCTGCTGGCTTCACGTCGGGCAGCTTGGCACACCCGACGCCGAAAATGGTATGTCTGGCTGTTCACCACCCCCCGCTGAATCTGCTGCTGGTTTCCTTGCATCCAGGGCTGGGGACCCCATGATTTGCCCTGGGCCCCTCACCCTGCTTGGGTCATCTCTGGCCCCAGATAGGTGGGCAGGCCAATGTTGTGACCGGCCTCGAGATGGCTCCCAAGGAGGGTTAGAACTGAGAAAGGAAAAGTGCAATTTAAGTGAAAGGAAGATGTTCGCCTGAAAGTGAAAATTGTAAACTGGTTATGAAAATTATTTAGGCTCTAAATTAAAATGAAGAATTCTAACCAAGGGTGGTTCTGGAACAGTTTTGCCATTGGAGTAACAGGGCCAAAAAAACTCTAAGCATTTTTTAGATGAAGTTTGATATATATGAAAGGTATTGTATGTGGTTGCCTACAATGAAAGGGGCCTGAATTTGATGGCCCAAGAATATGTAATTTAATCAATAGCATATTAATGCTACATCAAATTTCTAAGAAATGCAAAACCCTAGAGTTTTAGAGTGTTGCATTTCTTTTTGTCCCAGACCAACATGGCTACCAAACATCAAACTTCTAGAACCTACTTACTCCTTGATTTTCTCTGAAGCCATATTTCCCTGACATCTTTTCTTATTTTACTTTAAATTATTTAATGTTTTTACACACAATATAATAACATTTTGGGTTGTATAGAAGCCTTGGGGCCCATGCAGTAGGGTGGCCATACATCCCATTTTGGCCAGGACAGTCCTAGATTTTGGAGGCCAGTCCTGGCCAACCAGTGAAAATTAAAACAAGTGTCCTAGTTGTGGGGTGTGGAGGTAAAGTGGCAGAAGCTGTGAAATAAGAAACCCTAGCAGACAGCAAAACTGTCCTAAAATAGGTTAGCTTGATTAGTGGAATGATCATTAACAGTAACTGTTACTTCACAGGTGATAGTTAACACCTATGAAGAAAAGAAAAATGGGTCATTAATGGGTCATTGACTCCCTGCAGCCTGCAGCAGGTGGGGGCAGGGGGAGGGTCAGTGCCCAGGTTTCACATTGTCCCATATGTTTCATTATCCCATCTAGGTCCACCTACTTCTCCATGTTTACATTAAACATTTTGGATAATTTATTTAGATACTTAATAAAGTATTATTAAACTAATGAAAGTTAAGAGGAAAAAATATTTTCCTTTAGTCACTACAGCTGATTTTTCTAAGAAAAATATATCATACATCCTAACATTATCACTATGGCACTATGCAGTTCACCTTTAAAAAATATAAAAGTTAATTCTCATATTTTCATGGTTTATAATAGTAACAGTGGCCTCCAAACCAGGCATTCCTTTGGCTGCTACTGATACTCTGAGTTAAAGAGCTGTTAGCTAGGAATATACTGCCAGGAAATGTTGCCTTTCCCTGTAAATCAGTATTTAATCTTTATTGAGGGGGCCTCTCCATATTTTACTAATTAAAAGAAAAACCAATGAAAAAACCCAACTGTCCATTAGAGTTTTGCTGATTTGGATCATAGACTTGCTGATTCGGATCACTGTCCCAATTAGATTTGGCCGAATCTGAATCTGAAGATTCAATTCTGATTCAGCGAATCAGTGATTCAGCTATAGACACAGCTTTAAAATGTAATGTTTTTTCTACGTACCTTGAGGTACCAGGTGCGGCTCATGAATGCTGAGATGGTGAGGTAGGATAGAGCGCCCCACAGCAGTGTGGGCCCTCCCCCCGCATGCTCGGCGATGGACCCCCTTGTGCCCCCCTCGCTCGGTGATCAGCTACAGGGGGACCCCGTGTCCCCCCCAACCCAGGAGGCACCAGTCGCTGAGCCGGGGGTGGGGTGCCCTCCGTGTGTTCTGCGGCAGACCTGGAAGCGGACCGGAAGTGTTTCCGGTCCACTTCTGGGTCCGCTGCTGAATGTGCTTGGGACCCCTCGACGCTCCCGTGGGATGCTCCATCCGCCCCACCGTCTCAGCGTTCACAAGCCACCTGATACATTGAGGTATGTAGAAAAAACATATAAAGCTGTGTCTATGGCAGAATCGCTGAATCTCTGATTTGATTTCGAGAGATTAATGGGTCTCCTGATTTGACTTGGATTTGCAGATTCACCTGCCAAATCGGGCTGAATTTCCTCCAAATCAAATCAGTGACTGAAGCTTTGCACAGCCCTAGTGTCCATCACTCCACCTCTTGCCCCTCTCCACCTCCCCACCAAAAAAAGAAAAAAGACTTACAATGCTGTGATAAATCTGTGTGGACATTTCCTCCTTTGGGATTCATCTTTTGTGCTTGACTTGCAGGAATAGGCTTATATGATTGACCTGTTGCCCTGTACATTGCTTGAACCCATAGTATTCTATCCTGCTCATCATCACTGGCAAATATTACTGTATCTCCTTCTTTAACAGCATTGAAAAACATCCGGCCACCCTGAAGACCTGCAAAAATAGACATTAAAATATAAAAACAAAACTGCATCAGTTATTTATAATTAACTACTTATACTTAATATGTAACCAACTGGATGCTACTATTTAAAATATAGCATACAACCTAAGTTTTTGTAATTAGGGAGGGATGATAAAATGCATAGCAACAGGCATTAAATGGCAATATGAAGATATAGTATATCTTCATATATAAATTTATGAGATCCTGGTTGCTGATCTGGGTCTAAAGGCATACAATCGCATTTCCTCATTTAATTTTTTGAAAAGCATATCGTAAGTACAACAGACTTCATTCAACAGAGTTCTGTTGACTTTTCTTTGGCTGCCAGTGCTACTAACCATACTACTGTCAGAAAAAGAAAAGAGAAGCCTTTGGGTTAATTTTTTTCTTGTTTTTTAGTGCAAAAGGTCCTGTGATCTTTTGGACACCTTAGTTTGAATTTTGTTCTTACAACAAAAGTACCTTCTTTCTAATGACTGTTTTTTAGAAGTAAACCTAACAAAAATAAAACACCCTTAAGTGACAGAAACTAAATTTACTGGTCTTGAGTGATAGGGACCTAATACTAACAGGCAGAATAAGTCTGCCATCCTATATACTGTGTAACAGTTTATAATAGCATAAAGAGTACCTGGGTGAGGAGCTGTATAATCCACGGTGTATCCTTCAAGCTGCATTAATTCCTGAGGCTCAGATTTCTTTTCTCTGTAACTGCACATAGCAAAGGTATACTGGCTAACCTGAGTAAGAAGAAAGTTCTGGTTTGCTAAATCAAATTTCATAAGTCAAATCGCCAACAGTCAACTGCCTTGTATTGTGTACCATCAAACATACAGAATACATAAGTAGTTCTAAGGGGAAAAAGCCATCAAGGACCAATTTGCAAATGAAAGATCTATTTAAACCAGCATAAAATTCTGAGTGCTTTCTTTTCTTCCTGCCAAGAAACCAGGAATACAAATACATGCTCGGTGTGTACTCTGGAGCATAACTTTCAATAAAGCTTCATAGTGCCAGTCAACTTGAAAAGAATCAAATTATCAGGTTCTAGTGCATGAAGTCTCTGGTTGAGACCTACTTGTTTAGGCCAGTTGTCTGGTGGCTAGGAAGCAGACTACCCTGTGAAAAAGGTAGTATTGACAGGCAAGCAAGTTACCATCACACTGATGATCCAGCTGGGAAAATGGTCACACTAATCAAAAAAGATATGAGGTAGTGCCTCTTGTCTGGGAAGGAGAAAAACCCAAATCTTACCATGGGATTAGGGAAGAAGAGCTATTAAGATCTTTGGAATCTTCATCTGAAAAAACCTTTTCATGTTTGTCCTTTTCCACATCAATCACATACTTCAATAATAACCCTCAGTGGAAGTCAAATCCCAACAGGGAACTTCAACAGAATTCAAGGTTTTCTGCAGGTACAGGTTCAGGCAATACATTCAGATACTGTATGTGTTGCCTCTCTCAATAAAAATAACCCATAGATTCCTCTCTGGATGCATGTTCAAAATAGCATAGTACATTATCTTGTGTGTCTTCTTTTAGCATTGATAGCAGCTTTGATGTGTTTAGATAAAATGTCACATTAGTGGAAATAGCTTTCATTGTTATGATGGCACTATGTTGTTAGCTTTCTGCACAGCATTTTGAAAATATATTGCTTTGTTTCAATTATTATTTATTTCACATTTACTTATATTTATATTTTTTAGAGATCCCCAGTATGAAGGGTGAACCCCTACCCCACCCCCGTCCATACAACTTATAATTTAAGTGAAGAAGACAAAGTGCAGGGGAGCAGTAATATCATTTCCATTTTACAAATAGGAAACATGGCTGAGAATGGGTATGTAAATTAACCAATGGAACAGAGGAAACCTAAGGTGAGGCAAAAACTAATCCAGTGTCCTAAATTCTACTCTAGTACAAACGCCAGGCAACGATATCATAATATAAGTATGAATAAGTATGGTATATATGTATATTAGTATAAGACTGTGCATTCAAAGAGAATGATGAGCTTATGCTCATATTTGATATTCTGTCTGTAGTTCTTTTATTGTATTAGATACAAGAAAAGAATGTGAACATAATTTAGTATCATGCTTCAACAGATCTTAAGATGACCAGCACATGATGGCTAAAAGCCAGGTGCCTATACTCCTCAAGTTTGGTATGTTCAGTTGAACAGACCATGATGTAAGGTACAATACAAATGGGGCAGGTAAAGTAGAACGTAGCACAATGGCATTTGAAATTTCCTCTTCTAAACTTAGAAATGTTAAATTTAGAACCAACCATTGTGATCATCTTGTTTGACCTCCTAACAGCTTGTAGAACCCCAATCAGTAATTTCTACATCAAGCCCAAAGCTTGTTTGAGCTGCAGCATATAGTTTAGAAAGATATTGCAATTTGATTTCAACTGAAAGAGAATCTACCCTGGTACAAGTTAAGTTGCTCCAACTGTAAATTATCATAACAGCTGAAAAAAATACCGTGCTTTTCATCTGATTTGATCTAATTTCAGCGTCTAACTATTAGAGCTTTTTAATGCATTTTTTTTCTGTTAGGTCAGTAGTTCTCAACCCTTTTGGACTCAAGGCATTTCTTAGTAGACTCAAGGTACCCATTAGAAATGCTCTCAATTTTCACTAATTTTTTACCATAGAAATATAAAGTGCAATTCTTCTGTTGCAAAGAACTCAGGAAGATTACCCTATTTCAGAATGTTTTAACACTAGAATTCCTTTTTTTAAATCTTTGGGTTGATCTTCTGAATCACGTTTGCACATCTAACAGTGCTAGGATTGCATGGCACCCTTGAAAGGATCTCAAGTCACTCCAGGGTGTTGTGGCATCCTGGTTGAGAATCGCGGTGTTAGATTAAAGACATATCTACTATCAGAAGTTTTATTATCATTTAAGCATTGATAGCCAATAATAAAGCCGTCTCTTAACTTTGTTCTGCATAAACTGAATACATTGAACTTGTTCAGGATCATAAGGCAACTTGTTTTTCAGAGTGTGAATTATTCTTTTCTGAATCCATTCGTTTTTCAACATCCTTTTTGAAGTGTTCACACCAGACCTGAATGTGTCATCTAGTAATGGTCTCACTAATGACATGTAGAGATACAATACAACCTCTTTACTCCTAGTTGATATTCCCCTGCTTAGACATCATAATTGCTCTCTTAGGCAAAAGATTACAATAGAAACTCCTGTTCTATTAGTAAGCTATCATGACCCCTAAATCCTTTTTAGTATCATTGTATTCCAAAAGAAAAATCCCCCATCTTCTGAGTCTGACCTTCATTCTTTGTTCCTAGACACATAACCTTGCATTTGTTTATATTAAACATGTCGTTCAAATGAATCCATCTATCAATGAATCAGGTTGCTACATACCAAAGCTTTTTATAACAATATTGCATTAATAATTACTCTATAATGAGAGTTATCTGCAACACTAATAAACCCTGATCATAATAGGGTTTATATTCCAGTTTCCTTGATTCTCATAGCTAGCATAGATTTCACTATCGCAGATTACCTTGCATCACAAGATGGGGTTTAGAGACCATAAAAAGATAAGTCAGTAATTCAGCTTGAAAAACTTGATACAATACTAAGCATTAAGAAAACTGTGGTCAGAAAAAAGATTATATTTTCAGACAATAATAGACACAGAAATTACTAATCTTCAACTGCAATATTTGTTGGACAAAAATATGTTAAATATCTTCAGTTTGAATTTTCTGTAGGTGAGAAGTGTGCAGACTCAAACTCCAGGATCTCTTGCACCTATCTAAGTAACCCATGTTAGTTTTGTTGTAACAAAATGTAAAGTTGGAAAGCCAGGGTTTGGGGAGGGTGTATAGTTCTTCTATACTCCCAATACCACCCCCATAGCATCCCCACATTTCCATCATATAGAGGTTAGAGTTTGATTGCTGGCTGTAAATGAGTAGGTCCTGGCAATACCCTGATTGTCCCAGCTGTGATTACTAGGGGTGTGCAAAGCGGGCCCTGTTCGATTTGGATTCGGCCCAAATCAGGGACAGTGATTTGATTCACTGATTCAGATCACTGTCCCTGATTTGATTCGGCCAAATCTGAATCTGAAGATTCAATGCTGATTCTGGGAATCAGTGATTCGGACATAGACACAGCTTTAAAATGTTTTTTCTACATACCTCAAGGTACCAGAGTGGCTTGTGATCACTGAGATGCTGGGGCACATGGAGCATCCCCCAGGAGTGCGGGGAGGCTCTCCACATGCTCAGTGGCAAACCCAGAAGTGGACCGGAAGTACTTCTGGTCCACTTCTGGGTGTACCGGGGAGCGTGTGTTGGGGGGAGGGCCCGCACCCCTGCCAACTCAGCAACTGGCCACAGGGGGACCCCGGGTGTCCCGTCTCAGACCCAGGAGGGACCAGTTGTTGAGCTGCAGGGGCATGGGGGTGGAGGGGGTCCCCTCAGTGTGCTCCCTGGAGGACCTGGAAGTTGACCAGAAGTGCTTCTGGTCTTCTGGTCCACTTCTGGGTCTACTGCCAAGCACGCTGGGGAGCACCCCGTGCTTCTGTGGGACACTCCATGTGTCCTGGCATTGCAGCATTCACAAGCCCCTGCTACCCAGAGGTACGTAGAAAAAACATTTAAAGCTGTGTCTATATCCGAATCTTTCCGAATCTCTCTGAATCAATTCAGAGGGTTCCGATTCGATTTGGAGAGATTAAAGGGTCCTCTGATTCAGTTCAGAATCGGAGATTCAGCCACTGAATTGGGCCAAATCTCCAATGAATGGAATCACGAACCGAAGCTTCGCGCAGCCCTAATGATTACATAGGGTAAATAGTCAACTTTCTGACCTCTGTGACCTTTGAAGTACTAGCTTTGTGTCCATTTTGCAACAGTGGAGAAATTCTTTGTGTTGTCATGGACCCATATTGTATGAAGAGTACAGGGTTTATGACGGGGAATATCTAAAATAATTTGGAACCATCAAGTTATACATATCATTTGCTTCTGTAACTGCACAATATTAAAAACATTACCTTCCCTGTGCACACTCCCTTCTTGTTGTCAGTTATACTCACCTATGTAATTGATCTTTCACAAAAATTTAAGATCTCTGAGTCAAGTTCATACAAGTTTATACAATGAGCAGAAAAACAGTACCTTGACCCTGATGGGAAACTGTGGATACCATTGTCCATCCCTATAATATTAATTCTAGAGAGGTCGATTATGACTAGTAACATCTGTAAAATCTGAAGGCTAATGCTGGGTAAGTACTGAACTACCACTGATTGGTAACTTGATCTAACTCAGTTAGAGAAATGAGCGTGTTTGGAACAATATGTTCCAAAACACTTTGCTTCAGTTGCACTAACACTGTCTCATTAAAGAATTAATGCTGCTGCCCCACAAAATGTTTATTATTCTTACAGAATCTGAAAACATGTTAGATACTTACCAGAACAAATACAAGAGAGGCCCTGCCTGGAAGGATTTGTAGTACAGAGGAAGGAATTTTTTTTTCCCCAAAAGAAAAAAAATATAGTTGCTCTTTCAAATGTATGTTAAACCTCCTTTCTCGTGGATCTCCATTCCAAGCTACATCCAGTAAAAGTGACCACTGTGACTTCCCTTGAATACCTAACACCACTTAAACAGCCATCCCCAACTGGCAGGTAAATTTTGAGCTTGTATTTGCCATCTTGCCACATATATTTCATGGAATACATATAGGCATTTACATACACAGGTTTGTCAATAGCTCTTGATACTAATTATACTAATAATCCCCTGACCTTGGAAACTCTGAGATAGGATCTGTGGCTCAAGTTCATTCTCCATCCTCCTAGCAACAAGTCACTGCAGATGCTCTATGTTTTCTCACAACAGATTGTTTGGGATAGAATTAGGGATGCCCAAATGTTGTCACCTGCTTCAAATTCTTTAGTTAGCCTTTGGACTAGCTTTATGTTTTACTAAATCTTTACCTGGTGTAATCACACTACCAAGCACAACACTGTTTTGCCAATACAATTTCTTATATTAAGGGAAACATTTATGAATTATAAAAGTTCCTAATAATAATGATATACATGTACATTTAGAAAAGCAACATCCATTTGACTTTATGAATGAAGAGTGAGCTGCACTACTTCAGAAAATTTCCCCCTTTTTTTTGTTTTTTTTACTGCTAGCCCAAAGAAAGTCAAAGGCAAAACTCCCAGTGACTTCAAAAGAACATATTACAGCTCAAGAATCTAGAGGCAAATCCAGTTCCTATGTTCATGGCTCCTGTGTGCAGCAAATTTTCTTAATTTTTTTTCTCTGAAGAGTTCTAGGATGTCTGAGGAAGCTAACGAGATGACACTGCAGGAAGCCACTGACCACAAAAAAACTACAGAGAAAAATGAAGCTATAAACATATATTTTTGGCTTGGTGAATGGGAGAAGAACTGGTTGAATAATGTTTGTTGAATGTGTTACTGTGTAAATACTGCTGTTTTTTGTTGAACAATTTATTAAACCAATTGTTTTTGGTAGTATCTGACCATCTCTGAAGCTGTATACTAATACCCAAACAAAATTATTCAACAAGCGGTATTATTCACCAAATAATTTAAATGGACTTGCTGATAGCTGGCTTTTAATGAGCCCTAAGTCAAAAGGGTTGTAATAAGAGTTATGTGAGTTATTCAAGATATAACCCACAAATATGCATTTTCAATTTTAAATTAATTCTCTTTGCTTCTGCTTACTGAAATTTCTAAACAACTGTATTTACTGACAAATATTCAGAGGAAGTAAATATCAAAATCGTATTTGTGTATACTTTGCTATTGATAGTTAAATTTGTTCATACAAGTCATATGACATAAAATGACACAACATTTTATAATACATGTAGAGATCAAGGAAAAATATAAAAAAGCAAAGATACATGCATAAGTCATCAAGTCAGTCAAAATAAAGTAAAATGATTTAAATTTTTAACTTCTGCAATTATAAAGATAATAAAATAAACAGATGTTAATAATATAGCAGAAAAGCTTTTGTTTCTTTTAATATCTTCTCATGGATATTTTGCAAGGTTAACTTTTGGCCTAGTGTGTCTCTGGATCCCTGCTGCATGCTTTCCGCATTATGCCACCCCAGGCACTGCCTGCAGATTGGTCAACCTTTTTACACTGATTGTTTTCCTGATCATCTTATTTTTGACATGGTCTTTCCTGTTGACCACAAACTACTGCAACACTTAAAGTAATCCTGCCTGACCTACTTAGCCAACTGAAGTATGTTAAGTATGTTAGGCTGGCTATTCCTACATGCCACATGACTAGCTATGAAGAGGAACAGGTCCCCTATTTAAAAACAAAACAAAACCTGTAATGACTGATCAATGACTGCTCAACTTTCTCACATATACTTGAGTGCAGTTGTTGCCAACCTTCAATTTCCCAAGTTTAGTTTACCCTTTGTAAATAGCAGCATATCATCTGCTTTCCAAACACTCAGAATCAACAATTGTCCAAACAACTTCTCAGCTAGCTCTTTTAAAATTGTTAGATATAAGGAATCTAGACCTTCTGGTATAAAAATATTGAATGTAAATAGCTAAAGCTTCAAACAAAGAGCCTAAAATACAGATTAGAAGGCAAACTGATCTGGAGGAAAATCAATTTAACACACCATACACAATGGATGAACTTGATGCTGGAATAAGTCACTTGAAGAACAGCAAAGCAGTTGGACTCAAAGACATGCATGGAGCAGAACAAGCACGTTGTTCCCACAACCAAGTTATGAATATTATGCCTTTTTAACAATTCCTCATCAGCCCTTAGAATATCTAAACTATGATGACAAGCCCATGTAATAGTTCTATTAAAATCAGGGAAGAATACCTCTGACCCAGGGAACTTTAGGCCAGTGGCACTTCCGTGCCACCTTTATAAGCTTTATGAACACCTTATTCTCAATTGCCTTTCACATCATATCAAACAATATTTAATACCAGAACAAGCTGACTTTAGACCAGGCAAGTCCTGTACTGGCCAAATGCTAAACATCACCCAGCATATAGAAGATGGATTTGAGAGAGGGATGACAATGTGTGCTGTGTTTGTATACCTACCTGTGGCACACAACACAGCCAACCATTGAAACCTGCTTGCTGAAGTCTATGATATGATGTTTGACTACCACCTAGCGCAGCTCATCCAATCTTTTCAGAAGAATCAATGTTTTTATGTAGAACTGTGCAAGAAACGGAGCTGCTGGAGATGACAATGAAATGACCTCCCACAGCGTAATGTGCTAGCACCAATCCTTTTTAACATATATACCAATGACCAACCCATAAAGAACAATATGAGGAATTTCATATATGCTGATAATCTATGCATCACATTGCAAGAGAAGGACTTCACTATTGTTGAGGACAGACTAATATGTTTGCCGAGCAGCCTCTAAGGTTACTATGATAGGAACCAGCTTCATGCCAACCCAACCAGACACAGGTCACAGCTTTTCACCTATGCCATAGAGACAACACACCAAAATTAAACATCACCTAGGAAAGAATCCCACTGACTAATCACCCAAAACCTGTGTATTTGGGGTTTACATTGAACTGAACACTTACCTACAAAGCACACGTAGAGAAAACTAAAAGGAAAGTCAATGTCTGCAACAAGGTACTTCAAAAGTTGTTCACATCAATGTGGGGAGTGAATCCAGCTACATTATGAACCACCGTTACTGCCTTGTGTTAGTCTACTGAGGAGTATGCATGTCCAGTATGGGAACAATCAGTTCATACAAAGAAACTAGACACAGTTCTAAATGACAGCTGTTGTGAAATAACAAAATGTCTAAAGCCAACACTAAAGGATAGCATGTATTTACTGGCTGGCATTATACCGCCTGATATCAGAAGATAGGTAGCAAGTCAAAAAGAAAGGTCAAGACAGATGGAAGACCCTAAGCATCTACTCTATGGTCACACAGAATAACTAAATGGCTTAAAGCGTGAAAAAGTTTTGTGACCAATGTCATGCAATTGGACACAAAGGCTGACAGGGCACAACTAAGGTTATGGAAGGAAAGATTATGCACAATCAGGTGCTCTGAAATGGACCTGGAACCTCAGGAGAACCTTCCCAGGGGGGCTGATATAAACTGGGCAACATAGTGATGCCTGAATTGCCTGCGAATGCAAACTGGAAGATCAAAAACAAACATGATCAAATGGGGATCCTCTAAATGATATGAATATATTCAAGTGCAGTGATGTGCAGATTATGGAACACCTGCTTGTTTGCCGACTCCTTGGTGAAATCTAAACAAAGGAGGACCTTGCTGCAGCAATGGAAAGAGCCACCGCTTGTGCACCGCTCTGGAAAAACATCTAGTTTATGACAAGGACACAAAAAGCAGCAGCAGCAGCTATAATTTAACATTCTATTCAGTTACTGATGGAATACAAAATATGATATGAATACTTTATTTGGCTGCTGCCCATATAGAGAACAGAAATATTTACTGAGCACTTCTGCTTCTTCTTCACTACCCTACCATTTCCGTTATGAAGGTTCTTTTTAGTCCTGATATATTTAAACTCTTTATTGTCCTTAACACTACTGTCCATTTCTATACTACTGACCACTAGTGAGATTTCCCTCATATTGTTTTACTCCGTTGGTCAGTTTTTCAGAGTTACTTGACTGTATTATGTTTAGTGGCAACACATTCTCTATTTGTCTACACTTATTTCATATATGAGTGTGGTCTTCTTTCCTTATATTTTTGTCCCATTTAATAAAATGATTTTAAACAATTCCCAATCATTATCCACATTTCTCTGCTTAATTTTTTTCTTTCACCTGGGCTGGCTTATTCTTCTTTTTCTTTTTTGTGAAACTGACCTATAAAGGAAAAGCAATACCTATTTTTAAAAAATTTGTAAAATATTTCTCTTAGCTTTGCATAATTATTACAAGAGTATATGAAATGAGATAGTCCTTATATGTTTGGAACGAAACAGTAACCAAGACAGCTGTAATTTAGAATTTGCTATAATATCAAGGTGTCACTTTGATCTGTTTTACTTCCTTTCACATGGCTCTCCTGCCAGATAGTCCATTGAAATACTTAACATAGACTGGGCCATTCCCAGCTGTGACGCCCTTTCCTCAACAACCTAATAAGATGAATGATTTTCTTTTAAAGTTTTATGAGGCTCTTAACAAGAGCATGCAGGTTAATTTGAAAAAAAATGCAACTAATAAGAGTGACAAAAAAAAGAAGAATAAGAACAGAGAAAGAAACCAAGGTTAACAAAAATAAGTTGATAGGCTGTCTCTCATTATCTACTGCATAATTTGCTGGTTGTTGAGAGTTATAAATAAGCTGTGAGTTTTAAAAGAATGCATACATACAATAAACTATTCCCTACTATTATGCATCAGAGTCCTCATTGCCTCACTGATTTAATGTAGACATTAAAACAGAAGTGGGTTGTCAAGGAAATGGGTGGTGATTTTTGATGAACTTCAAAAACTTGTTCTTGTTTCAAGTTCATCCAAAAAGGCTGGCTCCCCATCATCATGCTGATGCACTTTACAGATTGAAAAGAGGTATAGATTACCTTCTGGAGAAGTGAGTACATATTAAAAGGAACACACAAATAATTATATCACACAACAGAGCAGCTACAATTTCCAAACACTTAAAAGCCACTTGTAACCTTCCTAGATGATTGTATTGTTCCCTCTTAAAATAGCAGTAACTTAGAATAAGGATAATAACCACAGGGATATATAGTCTTCATATCAGTTTTTTTGTGCTATTAACATTACTCATCTAATTTCACACTTGAGTCACATTTCATAGCCATGAGTAAACCACGTTGATACTCTCTATTATTGTGTGACTGAATTTCATGTCCTTACTGTTTTAATGTTTTAACAATATAACTTGAATTAATATGTGGTGGGGGAAGAGGGATCATCACCTGTGTGAATTACAAATCAATACAAGTTGATATCCATTGTTCCATGTTTATTCACATCTTTCTTTTACACTAACGCCATGCATAAACAGCACATATGGACCACATTAATACACAGAGGCTGATGGTATATCTGATATTGTATAGCTGCTATTTAGTTAACAAGATATAGTATATAAAGCCTGTATTTGAACTGAATGTTTCTGTCACATGGATAATGTGTATCAACCATACTGATAAGAGCTAAAATAAAGTTCTGATATGGAAGGAAGGAGTCCATAACATTTAGAAAATTCTTGTAATGCTTTTAAATTCCCTTACATTATAGCTTAAGAATAGAAAACTGGAGGTGCTTTAATTCACTTTAATGGAATTAATTAATCTTCCTAATACTGTTGTGTTCAAGCAACCTTTCTGGCCATCTAAAATGTTCACTTGTACATATCTTAGGAAGTCCACAGAAGACAGTGGCAGGTAAGGAGAAACCAAAACCTTTTGTAAAATGGTAGGCAGCAGAATCCAGGAGGTACAGAAAGAGAGCATAGTGAGACAGCAGGATAAGGAGGTATTTTACCTATTCCATATATTTTTAGGGATTCCCTGCTTCCCTCTACATACAAGCCTTAATATTCACATCAGGGACTCCCCCTCAGTAGGCTCCTCTGAGGGCACTAAAAACCTCCCATCAGAGCCTTAGAAGGCTCAGAACAACCTGTCAACAATAAGTAAACTCTATATTCCCCCTGAGGAGCCTATGCACTCTCATAAGGCTTTTTACCATTAAGTTACTGATATGAAGCACAATCTCACCCTGCTGCCATGGGAATTTGTTATTTACCTCAACAGGAGCGGAACTGGACTTGTGTACTCATAACTTTTGACTTTGCCTTTACAAAGTTTTTGTTGTTGTTTTGTTTTTCAATTTCAAAATCCTTTACATTCTAATCACTGGAAGAGCAAAGGAAAGAGCCTGAGCAGGGGTGAGTAACAGAACGCTATAAGGGAGCTGCTGGGTCTAATTACCCACCATTACAGAAGCCTGCATCCTTAAAGCATTCTTGGGGGTGATAAGTTCCATTCAATTAACAGGGCTGTCCAACTGTGAGCCCCAAAGAATGAACATGCAGCTCACAGGCTCCTGCCCAGCTGCTGCTCTTCCCATTGCTCCTGCTGCTATGGTGGCTGCGGGCTCTGGGCTCTACTTCTCTCTTCTGGGTTCTGCTACCTGCTCCACTTCTGGGGACAGGATGTCATGGTGGGAAGGGACCAGGAAAGGGGCTTGCTGCTCACACTCAGTGTACAGCTGGGAAGAGAGAAGTCAGATTGCATTTGCATCCAGGAGTGGACCTGTGCCACCTGAACTGCACGCGCAGCTGGGAGAGGCCCCAAGCTGCCTGTGTGGCTGGGAGTGGACCAGGGTTGTGCACAGTGATGGGAGGTAGCATGCAGTCCCAGGGTCTGTGGCCTGCGGGGCATGTAGCCCCTGCCACCCAGATGTTGGACAGCCCTGAACCATGACAATAATAAAATTAAAACATACTTAAGGAGATTCTCATCATCACAAGAATCTTTTTCTGTTAACTGGAAAAGACAAACATGGAAGAGCAACTCTCTCTGAACTTGCTCAGGAACTTTCAACTACACTTTGAAGACAGCTACGAGGAAGGAAATACTGATTTTTTTTAAACATGCTAAATTAAATCATAGAATCATAGAAAATTAGGGTCGGAAGGGACCTCAGGAGGTCATCTAGTCCAAACCCCTGCTCAAAGCAGGACCAGCCTCAACGAGATCATCCCAGCCAAAGCTTTGTCTACCTGTGTTTTGAAAACCTCCAAGGAAGACGATTCCACCATCACTGTGGGTAACCTGTTCCAGTGTTTTACTACCCTCCCAGTGAGTTTTTCCTAATATCTAACCTAAAATTCCCTTGCTGCAACTTGAGACCATTGCTTCATGTTCTGTCATCCCTCCAGTTCAAAAAACTTAAAAAGGACAGACATGCATTTCCATTTTAATATATTAATTATACATTTGTATTTTGTTACTGCTTGCTGGAATTCAAGAGATACTTAAAGTTCTGGGTTTGGAAAAAACGGCTAGATATATTACCTCAGCATATTTTTGTGGTCAGAAGCAAGAACAGCCTTGCACTTGCTATCATTATTATTATTATATTTTCATTACAAATTGCCTATGTAAACAGAAATAATGAACATAAAATATATCAAAGAATGATATAATAATCCTTTGTTGTTTTGACTTAATTTCAAACACAGGTTACAATAACTGAATTAGAATACTTAGGGAGAAAATATTATCATCCCCTTTAAAATATTGTTTAAGTTTAACTGTGTGCTACTAGAAAGAGCCATCATTCATGGGACCACTCAATGTCATAAGCATTTAATACAGTAGTGTATAAATTTGGGTTCTTATACTGTACATTATTAAAGGCAGGATCTGACCTATGTATATATAAAGTGCCTTCACTTGTTCTGAGCTTGGTAGGACTTCTGATGCTAGGAGATCTGGGCAATGCTTTGAACATAAGAGTAAGATATCTATTTTCAAAGATGACAACACTGCTTAGACAGTGCAGAAACCAAAAATGTTTACAGCTTTGAAATTATGCTTCCGGAAACCTTCACTGTCCCAATTTGGTAGACAAGAAAAATACTAACCTGAACAAGGACAAAGTAGCGTTTTTTCCATCTTTTCCAAACCTTCTGTCCAAAAGCATATAAATATCTGTGAAAGGAAAAAAAAATTTTCTATGAAAAACCGTTGTGAAATTAAGAGGAGTCAATGCAAATAAAAGCAATGTAAATAAATACTCAAATACTACCCAGCCCTTCTTTAAATTAAGCACTGTCATCTCTAAACAAGAGCAATTTTTTCCCTATTTATTCAAATTTTGAAAGTGCAGATGTATAGCTAGCTATGTCTCTTTACTAAAAACTTGACTGTAATTTAAAAAATACACGAAGAAGAAAAGCAGGAACAAATGGATTGTATTGATATTTAAAAAAGGCTAATCTGTTTTTATTCAGACAACTGATGCTATGAAAATAAAAGAAAAGAGGAAAAAGAATACTCATGACTTAGCAAACCTATGGGTATATACACAACAGCATATTTTCTTTTGTAGAAGACTCAGAATGTAAACTTGTCTGATTTACTCTGTATACATTTATTTTCATTTTGAATTTTTGCCAATATTCTTCCAACATGGCAGAGCAAGGCTGTGGTTAGTAAAACACCAACTGTAGTATAAATTTGGAAAAACTCTCAAAAACTCAATCGTCAAAGAAACAGGTCTTTATTCTCTTAACATAAATGAAACTGAGATTTCTCAAACTACAGGGATAGCTGGTACAGACAGCAATATTAATAAAATAAGGATATCTTTCCCATAGTGACAGAAAATGCAAGACTCTTGAGGTAGAAAGCAATCAACAATACAATGAAATTAACAATACCACAAATAATGTTAACTGTTTAGGTGGCAGAGTAAGCTCCCTAATTATCTTGCAAGGGACATAGAAGTAAAGCAAAGCTTTATTGAAGATCCTTTATCATCTCCAGACTCTGAGCACTCAACCAGGAAGGATATAGCTTGTGGTTAAAAAAAGAAAAAAGGAAAAAAAAAAAAAAAAAAAAAAAGAGGACAAAAATCCTCTAAGGATGGAAACAGACATTGCCTTTTGTTGCCTTGCTGCTGCCATACATTTTTTATGGTGACACAAAGGCCACATAACTAGATGTCCATGCCCCTTCTCATGCCACAAATATGTGGCCACGACAAAGGAGATATTAATTTGTGTCACTATTTAGCACCGGATGTCTATTTGTTTGGTGGCAGGAGATCCTGGGCAGCTTAGAGCTGCCTGCACTTTCCAGCCACCACAGGCATGTGCTCCAGGGGCTTGAGGGACCTGAACCTGCATATCCTGGGAATTACCATGCAGGATCAAGCCCCTCAAGCACCAGGAGTACCTGCCCAGCTTTACCCACTTACAGAGATACACCCTGAGGAGTGTATTCTTCTCAAAAAGAATATTTCATAAAGGAGTGCATGTTCAATGGCATAAATTCTGGTGATGGTGTGGGAGGTTCCACACATCATAGCTACTAGATAGAAATCTGAAGTTCCAGGTATCAATAACTGAATGGAAAGGCCCCTCTGTATAACTGATGCCACATCAGGCATTTCAGGGTCTCAGATCCTGAATGCTTGGTGATGTATTTTACTTTAATGAGATTATGTTGACAACTGAACTCTCAAATAGTGGTTTGCCTTTCTATTCATTGTGTGTACTACCAAGAGCAGCATCAATGTTCTTGCAAAGAACATCCATACAAAGCTGAGCAGAAGGAACCACAGACTGAAAGTCTTGTGTTGTAGCACTGAGGTGGAATATGAATGATTTTCAATTTGAAGCTTAAGAGCAGGACACCTGCTTACCTGTTCTACATGTAAAAAACAAGCTGATTTATCCGTCAAAGGGTGAAGACTAAGGTGCATGGGTAACTGACAAGTGTGGTTTTGCCTCCAAAGCTGCAACAAAGACTGATAATTCAATGTAAAATCTATAGACTTAAGGGAAGTAGGCAGGTATAGAAAGGGAAGAGCTACACCAAGCATTACGCTATTCTACAAAGACATGGCTGCTTCAGAAAAAACTCAGGACTGAGGTAGACCTAGCGCTTGAAATGCTTCCAAGCGCAGTGGACTTGGAAACATTAAAAAAAGGCCCATTTCAGCCACTGGACATGCATACAGCTCCTGTCATGCCCTGTCTCCAGCTGAAATTTTTCAAAATCACCACAGCTGCATGTAGCCATGTGCTCTCTGGCCTGGGGGCTATGACAGGAGGCTGCAGTGACAATGTGGCACGCTTTCCATCCATAGAGTGGGTGCAGAATTAGCTCTAGGGGTGGGCAATGTGGGCAACTGCCCTGGACACTGTGGTTAGGACAGTGCCAGAGGGACATCACACACACACAGCAGCACTCTATCTCTGCCCTACCTCGGCTGATCCCTGCCCCCCCTCTCCAGCCACTGCTCAGGAGGAGCTGGGCCAGGCACTGCTAGTAGGTGTGGGGGCACTTTCCCTGCCCCGCAGAATGGGCCCAGGGAGATGCCCACAGTGCTGGGGACTGATGGGCATCTGCCCAGGCAGCCGCATTCTGTCTGCCCCCTCCCAACTCTCCCTCTCTCCGCCTGGCTGGGCAGGCCGTGCAGCTGAGCTAGGGGTGTCGTGATTGCTCCTAGCCTCAGAAGTGGCTCCACATGGGCAGTTGGGCAGCAGTGGGCTGGGCAGACAACTGCCAAATGGCTGCAGCATGGCAGCCAGAGACAGGGACAAACCAGGAACAGGGACACCTGCCCAGGCAGCCAGAATCTGTCACCTCTTCCCACCCCCCTCCCCTGCTCTGCCTTCCCGCTTGCTTCTAGCAGCGCCGCTTCTATTGCTCAGTAGCCTAATAATACTGTGCAGTAGCTTATTAGCATTGTTTGTGCTGTGGTGCTATTAGGCTATTGCACAGTAAAGAGTCTTGTGTAGAAACCCCACCCTGAGTACCTAACTCCAAACTGGAGAGGTACATGGGGCTTGGGGGCCACAGAGAAAAAACCTGGCTCTGGTAGTGGGGTGAGGGAGTCTCATGACAGAAGTGCAAGGGTATCATAGTAGCAGACCCTATGCCCCGGGACCAACGTGAAACAGAAACAGCAAATGCTTCTAAACGGTATGAGGGGGAAAGATTTTAGGGTGGCATCTTTTACTGGACCAACTACAGTCTCTTGCATAATCTTTGTGTCTCACGTAAATCCTGGACCATCATGACTATGTCACTCTAACACCACCATAACAACTAAATAATACCTCATTCAAACAGATACTTTTGTGGAGCTCTTTGGCCAGGGACAAACATTACACGTAAACCAGTTTAAGTAATCAGAAACTGGTTTAAACCTATAACAGAACAGATGTTCAGTGCACATAAACCAGTTTAAAAACGGCTGAAACTGGTTTGAGATAATCCTGGTTGAATGTAGTATCAGACTTAATCTATTTGTGTTAAAACGGTTTATACAATGTCTGTTCCAGATTCCTTGCTGGTTGAAATTAAACCAGACTCCCCCAGCATCTCAGCATGTTCTCTGGGCTGGACGGGGCTCTCTGCTCCACAGCAGAGCTGGCTCCTCCCCTCTGCCCCCTAGCTGGAGCTCGGCAAAGACTGCAGGCATCTGCCTGGCTTCCCCCTGCTCCCCCTTTCCCTCCCCATCCCCTCTGCCTTACTCAGACACATAGCATTAGCTACTAGACCACATGCTGCTTATGGTCCATGCTGTGGCAGATGGGACAAAGGCAGAATCAGCAGGTAGCTGGTAACGTCCCTCTGATATCTGTTGTTTTCTTAACAGGGTGATAAACACTGAGTTAGGGGTGATAAACACTGTGATATCATTATCTATTCCCTGCTCGGCTGGTCAGAAGTGGGGAACCCCTCCCTAATCAGAGCATCCTGCTGGTGCCTGGCCACACCCCCACCTCAGTTCAGCACTATGGAAGGGAAGGGAAGGCTGCTTGAATATCCCCTGGCTTCTAGCCTGAGCCAGGCTGCATTTCTGGGATGTCTGTGCAGTTACAAACTTATTCAGCCTAGCCAGGTTAGACTATCCTGCAAAGATTGAATCAATTCAGGCTCAGGCTTTTTGAATGTCTATCCCTAGCCTTTGGCTGCTTTTTGGGGTGCTTTGTGTGTCTGTATAGCTTGCCCTTGGAAAAACTTTAGAGGTATTTGAACTGCTTCAAATGTGACATCTGTATGCAATTCCAGAGAAAACACAACATTAACTTTCCACTTCATCGCTGTTGTCCACAGGAACAGAGTGTAGTCAGGACACTGAGCTCATGAGCCACACGAGAGCACAGAGAAAATGGCTGCCTGAGGGCCAAGGGCTTGGGACTGTGGTTTCCTGTGACACTAATTGTTGCTGTGTTTTTGGGCTCCAATACTTGATTGTTCTGTCCCTTATCGTAAGGGGCAACACATGGACACTAGAGCTCCAGGACATGGGCATTAATTTGTTTTATTATTCGCTTTAACACAGGAAAGAAATATGCGTGTCCAAGGCTAAGTACAGACAGTCAAAAAGCCTGAGGCTGAATCAATTCAATTTTTGCGGGTTAGTTTAAACTGCATAGATTGAACTGATAAGCAAGTGAACGGACAGTCACTTTTGATTTTGGAAATGCAGCCATATGCCTGCAGTGGCCCAGGCCAGATGCTGGGTGGTGCTAAAGCACACAGCTTGGGCCACGGCTAGCCCACTCAACCTGCAAGGGGGGCTTGTGGGTGAGGCGCAAAGCATGTTGGGATGCTTGGGAACTGAGTCAACTCGACTCTGGAGGGGATCTGGGACAGAAATTCAATAAACCGATTTAACCTAAATCAGTTAAGTCTGATACTACATCCATCCAGGTTTATCTTAAATTAGATTTGGTCATTTTGAAAGTGGCTTGTGTGCAGTGAACTTCTGTTGTGTTACAGATTTGAGCCACTTTCTGATCACTTACACCAGTTTATGTGGAATTTCTGTCCCTAGCCCACATGTACACTTTCACTTCATCACTACTCTAAAAAATTATAAAAATGGTCTGTACTGGAAGTATGTACTGCACATCAGTAATAATTTAATTATATCATATATGGGACCTACTCATCCCATATCATCACAAAATAAAGATAACTTTGTTTGCCCCTAGCTACTAATTTGTGAATATGCTACTTTACTTGAGCAGTGTGTTAGGGTTTTTTTTGTCCTGGTGAGATCAGGCAATTTGGTTTGTGTACAACAGGTCTGTTTGCGGGATTACTATGTGATTGTGCTCTGTCAGAATACCCTAGAGCCTGCTGTGTAATTCCTATCTTCTTCTCAATTGTATGATTATCTTAAATTCAATAAAAAAAGAAAGTTTAAGAAAAAGGGTGTGTAAACCAGACGTGTCAAAGAAAGGGCATACTGGGAGCACATATTTTACTGTGCTTTATGTGAGAATTTAGAGTGTTTCCCAATAAGTAAGTATTTACCACACAGTGTGCCAGAAACATACTCTAATGTGTAATGTGAAGGTTTGTACTTTTTCTATATATTTCAAAAGAAGCAAGCACATTCTCTAAAGTTGGAACATTTTACTCCTTTTTCTTCCCCCACAACAGAAACCACTTCCCCCACCCTTATAATTTCCTTAATTTTACTGATTCTGCTTGGGAAGGTGGGAGGGGGAGTGAAAAGGGTGGGTATGAATGGATATGTTTGATGAAAAGTGCCAAAAATATCTAAAGAATACTTGCCTCATCTTTGGGTTCTAGAGGAAAAACAACAATGCTCACAAAAATGGGGGTGGTGGGCTGCACAGTGGTTGCTTGCTCTGTCAATCATGAACTTACCCTGTGCCAGGCTAATCTTTCTGGCATAATTCAGAGAAGCCTGCAGACTGCTTTAACCTGTGCTGCATGCTGACAGTCCCATGGAGCCCATACACTGGCTGGGAATAAGCAGCTAGAAAATAAGGTACAAAGACATCTTTGACCATGATCTTTCTCTTGGGCATAGCTTCTCAGATAGCAGAGGGAGCCGTATTCTAACATTTCCCCTATACCAGGGAATCTTTTCATGGCCAATAATGCTGGTTTAAAACTAGAATTAATTACAGGTCTAGCAAGAAATGAACAACCCATACCAGAGGAGCTGTGCTTTTAGATCTTTCTCTAAAACCAAACGAACACAGGATTGAGAACTGCTCATGACAAAAAACATTGAACTGAACAAGGAGCCATGCACAGTTGATCTCTGAGTTAAGCATTTAAAAAAGGAATTAAAAAGGACCCCTCCAAACACTAAACAGTTTTATTCAATTAAAAAAGTAGGGCAGATCTGGTCTTTGCTGTCATTTCAATGTGGACAATTCTTACATTCTGTAATGTATTCAGAGTCAACTTAAAACTACAGAAATAAAAGTTAAATACTTGTATGTGCTTCCTTTTATTACAATCAGATTACACCTAAGTAAGGTGTTAAGTAACAGCTTTCTTGAGGTGGGAATAGAATGGAACATTGACTACTTAACTTTAAAATCTGCTGTTTTTACACAGGATTAGGTAACAAAGAAATTACCATTATTGACACAAAACTGGGATTTAACAGAGAAGAAAATCCTTATGGCACTTGGTTTTACAAATCACTATAAACGCACTGCAATAATCTTATACTATTAATCCCTCTTCCAAAGCTGTTCCTAACGGGGAGTGTTATTTCCTATTGTAGAACATTGAACTAATTACCAAGATTTATATCTTATATTATTTCTATAAGTACAAACTCCTGTGCTAGTATAAACAATTTAGTATCTGTTTCATGAAGAGTAGACTTTGAAAAATTAATATGAGAAATGTATAGAAATTTTTAATGAATGTTCGTACTGATAACAGCTAAAGGGCCAATTCAGAGTCAAATGGGAACTAGTTTGTTGATGGACTGTGTACCTATAGCAGAAAAAAAAACAGGGTCTTCATTAACTGAGTTTTTCTTTGGTAACCTCTGCTCCCCTTGCAGAAGGGTAGGGGGGAAAGGAAGACAAAGTGGGAATTTTTTTTTAAAAAGAGGTGAGTCCAAGAAGAAAGCTGAGAAGAGGCTACTCTTACTGGTTATGTGGTAGAAAATCTGTAACCTCACATGGGTTTCAATTAAGTATCTTGTATATGAGAAGGATGGAGGGCATGTTGCACCGTTTTCCACCAATAAATTAATAAAGCTGCAGCCTGCCTCTTCAATCTTGTGTCTGTTGTCAATTACCTGCAGGATCTTATCAATCATTCAATGTAAAAAATATGCCCCTCAGACTGTACCCTTTTGAATACCTTTAGCCATTGTGAAAGCCATACACCAGACTTTCCTTCAAACATTGGCTTTCTCTGAGACACAAAGAATCATTATTTATAATACACCAAAATGCTGATATGCAAGCATAGCCACAACCACATTCCTCAAAAATATCACATTGTTGGCCAAACATATTCTCTCTCTTTATTTCTGGTTTCATCAGAATGACCATAAGTAATTCTTGGATCATTATAGTTCAGCTATGTATTGAGAGAGTCTCCTGAAAGAGTACAATTCTTATTTTGGTTATTATTAATTAGCTCAATCATCATACCTCTGTCTGAAGATTGAATTTTGCTGATCTACATATAAAAAAAAAAAATCAATATTTAATGGGTGGATTGGAATAAAAAACTTGAGATATATCAAATCATTTTATACATATATAATACATACACTTATTTAGAAGGTGTATGTTTAATCTCCTGCTCTTCAGTCCTTTATATGATGCTCATATTCTTAGACTGTCAGTAATTTGAGGCTGTGTCTAGATCTATGCTAGTATAGCACCTAGAAAAACAGGATCCCAATCACAGATTATAGCTCCAAGTATTATCATAAAACAAACAATAATAATAAAAGAGAATTCAATTAAATCAACTGTCTCCAAAACTATGAAGTAAAACTTTCCTTAAAAAGTTTGCTTTTTAAATAACAGCCATTTCAAAGTCTTAACTCAAAACCACAAAGCAATATTGCCTTTTTTTCCTATCAACTCAGAGAAGAAATAAAGCAGTAGAATTTATGTAATAAACTATTCTATGTTGTTGCAATTTTTGAAGGGCAAAAAATATACTTTGTGCACATTTAATATAGTTTTCATAAGTCATTTTCTGTCTTAGAGATATAAAACACAAGATAGGATGGCTATTGGGTTTATACATACCACTATACAAATACAAGTTTATATCCCTTTGTCTCATAAATAATATATTGTAGGTTGTAGTGTTTTCAAGCAATAAAATATCTGCAAAATCTGGCTCCACATGAATCTTTAAATGCAATAAGGTTAAAGGTTTTTCAAAGTACACTGTCATGTATTACAAAAATTCTAAAACATATTGCTAAATATTGTAGTTCAGTTTCAATTATGTGGTGGCACACACGCTGAATATGAAAAAGAAGGCAGTAGTTTATTTACTCCACGTCCATGCTGCGAGAGTTCAGGGTCCTACTTTTTGATGAAAAATCAGCACTAATGAATAGCTGAAACACATAATTGTATGGAACTACTGGAACTATTCATCGCTGGAAAACATGTAAGAGGACTTATTACTTCTTTTACACAGATCATTTTTAATCCAGCTTTTTTATTCTAAGGAATGAAGCAATCCATCTACAACTTCAGTGATAAATCCTCTACTTTTACAAGGCTTCATTTATCACAAACAATGAAAAAATACAGAAAGAAAAAATCAATACATGTGGCAGTTTAGTCCAGCAAAGGGTTTTCTTAAAGAGAAACCTCAGTCAAGGTTGAAAGAGCAATTAATGCAGTCTCAAAAATCTGGGCCATTCTGATAGAGTTCAGTTAACATGTGGCAGAAGTAATCATCCACTTGTGAAAATGATTTTCAGTTCATTCTCAAACACCTTTCAGACACTCATGATCCCATTTAACTGACAACAATACAGGCTATCTGTGGGCATCATTGCATTCGATGTGAGAACCAATAGGGACCAAATGCCCACAGGCACTTTCAGTCATCACTGCACGTTCTGTGTTGCCTGCATAAAAGGAATCTTTCTTGAACTGCA